>NW_025533940.1:0-57500 GCF_020615455.1 Coregonus clupeaformis | reverse complement strand
CTACCTCCACCTCTACCTCTACCTCTACCTCTACCTCTACCCCACTACCACTACCTCTACCACTACCACTACCACTACCACTACCTCTACCTCTACCTCTACCTCTACCACTACCCCACTACCACTACCTCTACCACTACCTCTTCCTCTACCTCTACCACTACCACTACCTCTACCTCTACCTCTACCTCTACCACTACCTCTACCTCTACCTCTACCACTACCACTACCACTACCACTACCTCTACCACTACCACTACCACTACCTCTACCTCTACCTCTACCTCTACCACTACCACTACCACTACCTCTACCTCTACCACTACCTCTACCTCTACCTCTACCTCTACCACTACCACTACCACTACCTCTACCACTACCTCTACCACTACCTCTACCACTACCTCTACCTCTACCACTACACTACACTCCACTCTACCACAACCACTACCACTACCTCTACCACTACTCCCACTACACTCCCTCTTCTACTTTCCTCTCACTACTACCCCACTACCACTACCACTACCTCTACCTCTACCACTACCTCTACCCCTACCTCTACCACTACCATTACCACTACCTCTACCTCTACCACTACCCCACTACCACTTCCTCTACCACTACCACTACCTCTACCACTACCACTACCTCTACCACTACCTCTACCTCTACCACTACCTCTACCTCTACCTCTACCACTACCTCTACCTCTACCACTACCACTACCACTACCTCTACCCCCACCTCCACCTCTACCACTACCTCTACCCCCACCTCCACCTCTACCTCTACCACTACCCCACTACCACTACCACTACCTCTACCTCTACCTCTACCACTACCTCTACCCCTACCTCTACCACTACCATTACCACAACCTCTACCTCTACCACTACCCCACTACCACTTCCTCTACCACTACCACTACCTCTACCACTACCTCTACTCTCTACCACTACCTCTACCACTACCACTTCTCCCTCCTACCACTCTACCCTACTACTACCTCTACCTCACTCACCTCTACCACCTTCCTCTACTACCACTACCTCTACCTCTACCTCTACCACTACCTCCTACCACTACCACTATCTCTACCTCTACCTCTACCACTACCTCTACCACTACCTCTACCTCTACCTCTACCCTCTACCACTACCCTCCCTCTACCCCTCTACCACTACCACTACCTCTACCTCTACCACCACTACCACTCTACCACTACCTCTACCACTACCTACCTCTACCATTACCTCCCTCTCCTCCTCTACCTCTACCTCTACTACTACTCACTACCTACCTCTACCACTACCTCTCACTCTCCTCTACCACTACCACTACCACTACACTACTACCACTACTCTCACTTACCACTACCCCTACCTACCACCTCCACCTCTACCCTCTACCTCTACCACTACCTCTACCTCTACCTACTACCTCTTCCACCACTACCTACTCCTCCTATCCTCTACCCTGCACTACCACTCCACTCCATCTACCTCTACCCCACCTCTACCACAACCTCTACCTCTCACCACTCTACTCTACCTCTACCACTACCTCTACCACTACCTCTACCTGCACTCTACTACCTCTACCACCTACTCTACTACCACTACCATACCTCTACCTCACCACTACCCTGCCACTACGACTCTACCACTACCACTCTCCACTACCCTGCCTCTACCACTACCACTACCTCTGCCCCCACTCTACCACCTACCTCCACCACTACCCCTACCTCTACCACTACCCACCACCACTACCACTACCTCCACCACTACCCACACTACCCACCTCTACCAACTACCACTACCCTGCACTCTACCACTACCCCACTACCACTACCACTCTACCTCTACTCTCTACCTCCTACCTCTACCTCTACCACTACCTCCTACTCACACTACTCCCACTACCACTACCTCCACCTCTACCTCTACCTCTCTACCTCTCTATTCCTCTACTCCTACCTCTCCACTACCTCCACCTCTCCCTCTACTCCTACCCTCTGCCTCTACCACTACTTCTGGCCCTACCTCTACCTCTACCTCTTACCTCTACCTCTACCACTACCTCTTCACTACCTCTACCACTACCTCTACTCCTCTACCTCTCCACCTCTACCACTACCACTACCACTACCTCTACCTCTACCTCTACCTCTACCTCTACCACTACCACTACTACTACCTCTACCTACCTCACCCTCTCACTCTACCTCTACCTCTACCTCTACCATACCTCTTCACTTCCTCTACCCTCCACTACCTCTACCTCTACCTCTACCTTTACCTACTACCACTACCACTACCTCTTCCTCTACCACTACCACTACCACTACTACTTACCTCTACGCTGCCTCTACCACCACCTCTACCTCTACCTCTACCTCTACCTCTACCACTACCACTACTACCACCTCACTTCACCACTACCTCTATTCCTCTATCTCTACCACTACCACTACACTTACCCTACCTCTATCTCTACCTCTACCACTACCTCTAACACTACCTCTACCTCTACCCCTACCACTACCTCTACCACTACCTCTACCTCTACCTCTACCACTACCTCTACCTCTACCTCTACCTCTACCATCTACCCCTACCACACCTCTACTACCTACCTCTTCTACTCACCACTCTACCACTACCTCTACCACTCTACCCTCTACCTCTCCCTACCACTACCTCTACCTCTACCTCTACCTCACGCTCACTACCTCTACCACTACCACTACCTCTGCCACTACCACTACCTCTACCTCTACCACTACCTCCACCTCTACCACTACCTCTACCTCTATCTCTACCACTACCACTACCACTACCCTACCTCTCTCTGCCTCTACCACTACCTCTAACACTACCTCTACCTCTACCCCTCCACTACCTCTACCACTACCTCTACCCCATCTACCCCTCTACCCCCACTCCTCCCCACCACACCACCTCTACCTCTGCCACTACCTCTACCCACCACCACTACTACCCACTGCCACCACTGCCTCCCACTACCACCACTCTACCACTACTCTACTCCCTCTACACTAACCTCTACCCTACCTCCTACCACTACCCACTACCACTACCTCAACCTCTACCTACTACCCCACTACCACTACCTCTACCACTACCTCTACCCTACTACACACTCACCTACCTCTACCCTCCTCTACCTCTACCTCTACCTCTACTCACTACCCCACTACCACTCTACCTACTACACCCACTCCCTACCTCTACCACTACCTCCACCTCTACCCTACCCCACTCTACCTCTACCTCTACATCTACCACTACCTCACCCACTACCACTACCACTACCACTACACTCTACTCACTCTCCTCTACCCACCTCACACCTCTACCACTAACCTCTCTACCACTACCTCTTCCTCTACCTCTACCACTCCTACTACTCTACCTCTACCTCTACCACTACCCTCTACCTCTACCACTACCCTCCACTACCACTCACCTCCTACCACTACCCTACTACCACTACCTACTCTGCTCTACCTCCCACTCCTCACCTCCCACCACTACCACTACCTCTCACCTCTACCACTACTACTCTACCTCTACCTCCTACTCTGCCACTACCACTACCACTACCCCCTCTGACCACTACCTCTACCACTGCCTCTCTCACCCTCTACCACTACACTCCTCTACCACTACCCACTACAGACTACCTCTGCCAACTACCTCTCACCAACTTTCACCTCTACCACTATCCACTCCAACTCACCACACACCCACCCCCACCCCACCACTACCTCTAACCTCTACCTCTACTACCTGCTACCACTACCACTACCTCATTTACTTCACCACTACCTCTCACACCACTCCCCACCACTACCAATCCTCTAACACCAGCCACTACCTCTCACCACTCCTCACTACCTCTACCACTACCTCTACCTCTACCTCTACCACCACTTCCCACTCTACCTGATTTCACTGACTACTACTACTCCTAATTTCCACCTCACCCTACACTACCACTCACCCTCCTACCTCTCCCACTGCCACTACCACTGCATCTACCTCTACCACTACCTCTCCCACTCCTCTACCACTACCTCTACCTCTACCCACCACTACGCACTGACTCAAACTTCCTCTCCCACTACTTCACTACCCTACCATTATACCACTACTACTACACTCTACCCTCACCTCTACCTACTACCACTACCTCCACTACCACCTCACCACTACCACTACCTCTACACTCCCTACCTCTACCTCTACCACTACCCCCACCCTACCTCTACCTCTACCCCTACCACTCACCCCATCTAAACCATCTACCACTACACTCTGCACCTCTACTCCACCTACCACTACCACTCCCCCACCTCTACCACTACTTCCTACCTACCACCTCTACCTCTACCCCTACTACCACTCCCCTACCTACTACCACTACCTCTACCCCACTACCACTACTCCCACCTCTACCTCCCCACCTCTACCACTACCACCTCTCTACCTCTACTACCTCTACCCTCTACCTCTACCCCACCCCCACTCCCACACTCTCCTCACCACTACCACCCTCCCACCCCACCACTACCCTCCCTCTACCTACCCCTACCACCCTACCACTACCTCTCACTCTCCACCCACCACTGAACCCCACCCACTCTACCTCCACCATCCACTACCACTACCTCTACCACTCCTCCACCCCCTACCTCTACCACTCACCCCACCTCTACCACTACCACTCACTACCTCCTCTCTCTACCACTACCTCTACTCCCCACCTCCACTACCACCTCTACCACTAACCAATTCTACCACTCCCTACCCCCTACCCACTTCACTACCACTACCCTACCACTACCCCTACCCTACCTCCTACCCTACCTACAACTCTCACTTACTCTACCACTACCAACTACTCTACCTCTACCTCTACCACTCCCACTACCCTACCTCTACCTCTACCACTACCCTACCACTACCCTGCCTCTACCACTACACTCTACCACTACCCCCCACCACTACCCTACCTCTACCCTACTCCCTACCACTACCCTACCACTCTCCCACCTCACCTCTACCTCTACCACTACCACTACTCCCTCTACCTACCATCACCTCTACACTACCACTACCACTACTCTACCACTACCTCTACTCCTCCACTACCACTACCACTACCACTGCCCTCTCCTCTCCCACCTACTTTATCTACTCCCACCACCTCACCTCTCACTCTACCTCTACCTCTACCACTACCCTGCACCCACTACCACTACCTCTACCACCACCACTACCTCTACCACTCTTACTCTACCACTACCTCTACCTCTACCACTACCCACCCTCTACCTCTACCTCTACCCACTACCTCTACCACTACCCACTCCCTACCTCTACTCACTCACTCCCCACTTCTACTCTACCCTACCTCTACCTCTACCCCTACCCCTACCACTACCTCTACCACTACCACTCTACCCTCCTGCACCCACTACCATCTACCACTACTCATCACTACCCTACCACTACCTACTACCACTACCATCTACTCTATCTGACTCTACCCACTACCACTACCTCTACCACTACCTCTACCTCTACCTCTACCACTCACTCCCACTCCCACTACCTCTACCACTACCTACTACCATCTCCAATCCTCTACCACTACCTCCACTACCTCTACCCTACCTCCTACCACTGCACTACTACCTCCACTCTCCACTCTACCTCTGCACCACTCCCACTCCCACTTCACTACCACTGCCACTACCACTACCCCACTACTACTCTCCTACCACTAACACCCTCACCCTACCTCTACCTCACTCCTCTCCTCCTACCTCTACCACTACCCCAACACCACTACCACTACCTCTACCCCTACCTCTACCTCTACCACTACCCACACCTCTCTACCTCTATCTACCCACTACCCCCTCTACCACTACCTCTACCTCTCCTCTACCACTACCTACTACCACTTACCACTACCCTCCTCCCCCCCACCTCTGCCACTCCCACCTCTACCTACCACTACCACTACCACTACCACTACCACCACTACCACTACCTCTACCACTACCTCACTACCTCTACCACTACCACTACCTCACTTACCACTACCCACCACTACCCTACCACCTACCCCCTCCCCACCACTCACCAACTGCCCCACTACCACTACCTCCTGCACTACATCTGCCTCTCACTACCTACCTCTACCACTACCTCTACCTCTACCTCTACCTCTACCACTACCCCACACCACTACCTCTACCACTACCTCTACCACTACCACTACCACCACCTCTCCACTACCACTACCACTACCCTCCACTCTACCACTACCTCTCCCCCTCTACTCACTCACCACTACCCCACTACCACTACCACTTCCTCTACCTCTGTCTCTACCTCTACCACTACCTCTAACCTACCTCTATCTCACTCACCACCACCACTACCTCCACCTCATACCACCACTCCCACTAACACAATTTCCCCTACCACCACCACTACCCCTACCACTACCAGCTAATTACCCCACCACTACCTCAATATTACCACTCCACTCTCACTCTAAATTTACCCCACTACCTCTAATTTACCACTACCCACCACTGACCCTACCCCCACCTCCACCTCCACCTCCACCTCTACCACTTACCCCACTACCACTACCACTACCTCTAATTTTCACCTCTACCATTCACCTCTACCCACTACTCCTCTACCACTACCAACTACCACTACCTCTACCTCTACCACCACCACCGCCGACTTCCTCTACCAACTACCACCACTCTACCACTACCACTACCCAACCACTACTCCCCACCTCTACCACTACCACTACCCCCTCCACTCCTACCTCACTCACTACCTCTACCACTACCTCTACTCCTACCAGCCTACCTCTACGACTACCACTACCACTCACCTCTAATTTATCTCACTCCCTACCCCCACTCACCACCTTCACCTTCTACTCCTCACTCCTACCACTACTCCCACTACTAATTCTTACCTCTACCACTACTCCTCACCACTCACCTCTAATTTCACTCCCTACCTCTACCACTTCACTTCTACCACTTCCCTACTCCCCACTCTAACCTCTACCTCTACCACTACCACTACCTCACCACTACCTCCCACTTCACCACTCACCTCTACCACTACCATCCACTCTACCTAATTCACCCCCACTTCCCACCAATACCCTACTTCATCCAGCCACCTCACCTCTACCTCCTCTACCCCTACCTCTACCACTACCTCTACCACTACCTCACCCTCTACCACTACCACTACCACCACTCCTCACCACCTATCTCTACCTCCTACCCCCACTCACCACCACCCCACCACCACTATTACCCACTATTAACCACTCTCCCACCCTCTACCTCTACTAAACACTACCTCTACCACCCTACCTCTACCACTACCTCTACCTCTACCTCTACCTACTACCTCTACACTCTACACTCTACTCACTCCCCCTCTACCACTACCTCTACCTACTACCTCTACCACTACCACTACCACACTACCTCTACCACTACCAATTCTACCACTAACTACTCTACCACTCACCTCCTCTTCTACCTCTCTCTATCTCCTCTGCCACTACCACTACCACTACCACTGCAACTCTCACCACTACCTCCTTCTCACCACTACCTCTACCACTACACTACCACTACCACTACCTCCAATTACTCTACCCTACCTCTACCTACTACACTCCTACCACTTCCCTCTACTCTCCAATCTCCACTACCACTACTCTCACCCTGCCACTCCTGCCTATCCCTCACTATCACCTCTCCTACCTCTACTTCTACTCTCTCCTAACTCTTACTACGCACTACCACTACCTCTCTACCTCTACCACTACCTCTACCACTCCACTCACCACTACCCCTACCACTACCTCTACCTCTACCACTACCCCACTCACCTCTCTGCCCACTCCCTCCCACCTCTCCACCTCCACCTCTACCCCTACCTCTACCTCTGCACTACACTCCACCACTCCCTCTCCACTACCTCTACCTCTACCACTACTACTTCTACCTCTACCACCCCTCCCACCACCTCCACCACTACCACTACCACTACCTCTACCACTCCCCCACCTCTACCACTACCACTACTCACTACCTCTACTCCATACCACTCACCACTACCTCACTCCTCTACCACTACTTCACTACCACTACCTCTATCTCCCTTACCACTACCCTACCACACCTATCTACCACTACCACCCCTACTCCTACCACTACCACTACCCACTCACCTTCTACCTCTACCCAACTAACTACCACTACACTACTACCTCTACCTCTACCCCTACCACTACCCTACCCCTACCTTACTACCTCTACCTCTACCACTACCTCTACCACTACTACCTCTACCTCTACCACTACCACTACCTCTATCTACTACCACCACTCTACCACTACCTCATCTTCTACCACTACTCCTACCTCTAATTTCTACCACTACTCCCACTCTACCCACTACCTCTTACCACTGACTCTACCCCCACCTCCACCTCCACTCCACCTCTACCTACCACTCTACCTCTACCTACCACTACTCTACTAATTACCACTACCTCTACCTCTACCACTACTTCAATAACCTCACTCCCCTACTCCCACCTCTACCCCCACCACTCACCACCACCACCCACCCCCACCCCATCTCCACCCCACTCCCCACCACCACTCCCACCCCCACCCCCACTCCCACCACCACTCCCCACTCACTCACTTCCCCACCTCTACTCACCACCTCTACTCACTACCCCACCCCACCCCTACCTCTACCAACTACTCCCAAACATCACTCTACCCCCCACTCTACCTCTACCACTAGCCCACTACCACTACCCTACCACCACTCTACCTCTACCTCTACCACTCACCTCTACCACTACCTCTGCACTCCTACCCACTACCTCTACCACTACCCACTTACTCTACCTCTTCCCCCCCTACCTCTACCACTTCACTCTACCACTACCTCTACCTCTACCTCTCACCACTACCACTACCTCTACCACTACCACTACCTCCACTAACACCCCTACACTCTCCCCATCACACTCTACCACTACACTACCTCTACCACTTACCTCTAGCCCTCCTCTCATCTCCCCACTGACCACTACCTCTACCACTACCTTCCACTTCTGACCCTACCACTGCCTCTACCTCTACCTCCTCTACCTCTACCACTACCTCTACCTCTACCTCCTACCACTACCTCTACCACTACCACTACCTCTACCACTACCTCTACCACTACCACCACTACCCACTATCCACCCACTACCCTACCACTTTACCCCACTACCACTACCTCTACCACTACCTCCCCACCTCTCACTCCTAATTACCACTACCTCCCCCTACCGCCACTACCCACTAACCACTTCCTCAACCTCTACCACTCCCCCCCACTAATCCTCCTCCTACCCACTACCTCTACCTCTACCTCTACCTCTACCTCTACCACTACACTCTCCACCTCTACCTCTCCTCTACCACTCCTACCACCCACCTCTACCTCCCCTCTACCTCCCTCTACCTCCCACCACTCCCCTCTCACCACTACCCTACCACCTACCCTACCACTACCTCCACCTCTCCACTCTACCTCCTACCACTACCTCTCCCTCTCTACCTCTACCTCTACCTACTCACCACCACTCTACCACTACCTCTACCCCTACCACTACCCTCTACCACACTACCTCCCTCTACCTCCCCCTACCACTACCTCTCACCACTAACTCTCCCACTTCTACCTCTGCCACTACCTCTACCACTACCACTCACTCTACACTCTACCACTACCTCTACCACTACACTACCACTGGCCACTACCACTACCCCACTACCACTACCTCTACCTCTACCCCAATCTACCTCTACCACTCACCACTACCACTACCTCTACCTCCTACCACTACCCCACTACCACTACCTCTCTTTTTCCTCACTCTACCTCTACCTCTCACCTCTACCTCTACCACTACCTCTACCTCTACCTCTACCACTACCCCCACTACCACTACCTCTACCACCTCCACCTCTACCTCTACCCTACCTCTGACCTCTACCTCTCACTCTACCTCTACCCACTACCACTCCTCTACCACTAACTCTACTTCTCCTCTACCACTACCTCTCACCCACTACCACTACCTCTACCACTCTACCACACTACACTCTACCACTAACCACTACCACTCACCACTACCCCACTCACCACTACCTCTACCACTACCTCTCACCTCTACCCCTACCTCTACCACTACCACTACCACTACACTCCACCTCTACCACTACCCCACTACCACTACCCTACCACTACATCCACCTACCTACACTCTCCTCTCCCTCTACCTCTACCACTACCTCTACCACTCTACCTCTACCTCTACCTCTACCCCACACTACCCCACTACCACTACCTCTACCACTCACTCTTCCACTACCTCTACCACTACCTCCCTACCTCTACCTCTACCTCTCACCTCTACCACTACCACTACTGCACTACCTCTACCTCACTCCCTCTCCCTCTGCCACCCTACCACTACCCACTACCCACTCACCTCTACCACTACCACTATTCCAACTCTACCACTACCTCTACCACTACCTCTACCTCTCCCCACTCTACCACTACCTACCCTACCTCTACCTCCTACCTCTACCACTACCTCTACCACTACCTCTACCTCTCCCACCACCCCACTACCACTACCTCTCACCACTACCTCTACCTCTACCACTGCCCCACTACCACTACCTCTACCACTACCTCCTACCTCTACCCCCCTCTACCTCTACCACTACCACCTACCACTACCTCTACCACTCACCTCTACCTCTATATCTACCACTACCTACCACTACCTCACCACTCTACACACTCACTCCTCACTCCACTACCCACTACCCTACCTCTACCACTCACCACTACCTCTACCTCTACCCACTACTATCCCACCCTCTACCACTACCTCTACCTCTATCTCTGCCACTACCTCTACCTCTATCTCTACCTCTACCACTACCTCTACCTCCTCCTACCTCTACCTCTCCACTTCCTACTACCACTACCACTACCTCTACCTCAGCCACTACCTCTCCTACCACTACCACTCACTTACTACCACTACCACTACCACTACCACTACCACTACCACTACCACTACCACTACCCCACTACCACTACCTCTACCACTACCTCTACCTCTACCTCACTCACTACCTCTACCCCCTACTCTACCACTACCCACTACTTCACTACCCTCAACCTCTACACTACCCCACTCACCACTACCTCTGCCACTACTACTCCTCTACCACTACCTCCACCCCCACTCCTCTACCTCTCCACCTCCCTACCTCTACCTCTACCCCACTACCACTACCCTCTACCACTACCTCCACCTCTACCTCTACCTCTACCTCCTACCTCTCACCTCTACCCCCTACCACTACCTCACCACTAACTCTCTTCTCCTACCACTACCTCTACCACTACCACTCACCTCTACCTACCACTACCTCTCACCACTACCACTACCACTACCACTACCACTACCCCACTACCACTACCTCTACCACTCCCTCCTCCACCCTACATCCCTACCACTGCCTCTCACTACCACTACCTCTACCTCTACCACTTTCACCCCACTACCACTACTCTCTCACCACTACCTCCACCTCTACCTCTACCTCTACCCTCTACCTCTACCACTACTCTCTACCTCTACCTCTACACTCTACCTCTACCACCTCTACCTCTACCTCTACCTCCCAACCCACCAATTACCCCACTACCAAACTACCTCTCACCACTACCTCTTCCACTACCTCACCACTACTTCTACCTCTCACCTCACCTCTACCACTACTGCACTACCACTACCACTCACTCCCCTCTCCTCTCCTCTGCACACTACCACTACCACTGCCTCCTACCACTCACCACTCACCTCCACTCTACCACTCACCTCTACCACTACCTCTCACTCCTACCTCACCACTACCACTTCACCACTACCTCTGCCTCCTCACTCTACCCCACCCTACCACTACCTCTACCACTATCTACCTCTACCACTACCACTACCTCTACCACTACCTCTCCACCTCTTACCACTACCCCACTACCACTACCTCCCCACTACCACTCTACCTCCTACCTCTACCCCCACTACCACTACCCATCATTCACTCCCCACTACCACTCCCACCTGTACTCTACCTCCTACCTCTGCCACTACTTCACTACCAATCTACCTCCTGCCCCTCTCTCCTCTACCTCTACCACTACCACTACCACTACCTCTACCACTACCACTACCTCTACCTCTACCACTACCTCCACCTCTACCACTACCTCTACCTCTATCTCTACCACTACCTCTACCTCTATCTCTACCTCTACCACTACCTCTAACACTACCTCTACCTCTACCCCTACATCTACCTCTACCACTACCTCTACCTCTACCTCTACCACTACCTCTACCACTACCACTACCTCTACCTCTACCACTACCTCTACCACTACCACTACCACTACCACTACCACTACCACTACCACTACCACTACCCCACTACCACTACCTCTACCACTACCTCCTACCTCTACGTCTACCCTACCACTACCACTCACCACTACCACTACCCCACTCACCACTACCTCACTCCCTCACTGCCCACCTCTACTCACTACCACTACCACTACCTCTACCTCTACCACCACCCCACTAATCCACTTTCCACCTCTACCACCACCCACCCACCTCTACACTACCTCTACCTCTACCAACTACCTCATACCTCTACCTCTACCACTCTCCCACTACCACTACCTCTACCACTACCTCCACCTCTACCTCTACCCCTACCTCTCTATCTACCTCTACCTCTACCCCTACCACTACCTCTACCACTAACTCTACTTCTACCTCTACCACTACCTCTACCACTACCACTACCTCTACCTCTACCACTACCTCTACCACTACCACTACCACTACCACTACCACTACCCCACTACCACTACCTCTACCACTACCTCTACCTCTACCCCTACCTCTACCACTACCACTACCACACACCACTATCTTTACCTCTACTACCACCCCCCCACTACCACTACCTACCTACCACTCCACTCCACCTCTACCTCTACCTCTACCCCTCTGCACTCACCACTCCCACCTCTACACTCTCCTCACTCCCTCTGCCTCTACCACTACCTCTACCTCCTACCACCTCTACCCACTACCCCACTACCACTCCTACTACCTACCTCTTCCCACTACCTCTACCACTACCTCTACCTCTTCACTCTACCCTCTACCTCTACCACTCACCACTACCCTACACTCCTACCTCTACCCTCTTCACCTCTACCTCTACCACTACCACTACCACTACCTCTACCACTACCACTACCTCACTCTACCACTACACTCTACCACTACCTCTAACTCTCACCTCTACCACTACCACTACCACTACCTCTACCTCTACCTCTGCACCACTACCTCTCGCCACTACCTCTACCTCTAACCTCTACCACTACCTCTACCACTACCTCTACCTCTACCACTACCCACTCACCACTACACTCTACCACTACCTCTACCTCTCACCTCTACCTCTACCACTACCTCTTCCCCACTACCTCTAATCCACTCCTCTACCTCTACCTCTACCTCTACCACTACCACTACCACTACCCCCACCACCCTCTACCTCTACCTCTACCTCTACCTCTACCACTACCACTATACCACTACCACCACTCTCTACCTCTACCAGCTACCTCCACCCCACTACCACTCCCACTGCCTCTTATCTCCTGCCACTACACTCCTCCTCTATCTCTCTCTCTACTACCTCTAAACTCACTTCTCCTCTACAATCTACTCTGCCTACCTCACTGCCTCTACCTCTGCCACTACCTCTACCACTACCACTACCTCCTACCTCTACCTGCACTCCCTCCCACTACCACTACCACTGCCTCCACTACTCACTACCACTACCACCTACCACTACCACTGCCACTACCTACCCCACTACCACTGCACTCTACCACTGACTCTGCACTTCTACCTCTACCACTACCTCTGCCCTACCTCTACCACTACCACTACCACTACCTCCAACCTCCTCCACTACCCCACTACCACTACTACTCTAACACTACCTACCTCTGCCCATCACCAACCCCCACACCTCTCCCTCTCCTCCTACCTCTACCTCCTACCTCTACCCCACTACCACTACCTCTACCACTACTCTCCACCCTCTACCTCTACCTCTCCCTCCTACCTCACCTCACTCCTCTACCTCTACCCCTAACCTACTACCTCTACCACTAACTCTACCTACCTCTACCACTACCTCTACCACTACCACTACCTCTACCTCATACCACTGCCTCTCCCACTACTACCACCTTACCACTACCACTACCACTCACCCCCCCACTACCACCACCTCTACCACTACACTCTACCTCTACCCCTACCTCTACTCACTACCACTACTCACTCACCTCTACCCTACTACCACTACCCCACTACCACTACCTCTACCACTACCTCCACCTCTCACCTCTACCTCACCCTCTGCACCTCTACCACCTACCTCCACCTCTACCTCTACCTCCTACCTCTACCAGCTACCTCTACCACTACCTCTACCTCTACCACTACCCCACTCACCACTACACTCACCACCTACTATCTTCCCTACCTCCTACCACTACCTCTACCTCTACCTCTCACCTCTCCTCTACCACTACCCACTACCACTACCTCACTCTCACCTCTACCTCTACCTCTACCTCTACCACGCCTACCACTACCTACACTCCTACCACTACCACTACCTCCACCTCTACCACTACCTCTACCACTACCTCTACCTGCATACCACTACCACTACCTCTACCTCTACCTCTACGACTACCTCCTACCACTACCTCTACCTCTACCTCTCCACTACCTCTACCACTACCTCTACCTCTACCTACTACCCAGCCTACCACTACCTCTACCAACTACCTCTACAACCTCTACCTCTACTATCTTCCCACTACCTCTACCACCTACCTCTACCTCTCACCTCTACCTCTACCACTACCACTACCACTACCTCTACCTCTACCTCTACCTCTACCTCTACCACTACCACTAACCACTTCACTCGTACCACTACCACTACACTCTACCTCTGCCACTACCTCCACTCTACCACTACCTCTACCTCTAGTCTCTACCACTACCTCACTTACCTCTATCTCTACTATCACTCTAATCACCCTACATCCTACCTCTACCTTCCACTACCTCTACCTCTACCACCTACCTCAACCACTACCACTACCTCTACCTCTACACTACCTCTACCACTACCACTACCACTACCACTACCACCACTAACGCACTACCACTACTTTACTACCACTACCCCACCACTACCTCTACACTCACTCTACCACTACCTCTACACCTCTACCCTTCCTCTTTACTACCACTACCACTACCACTCAACCTCTACCACACCCTTCACTACCACTCCTCTACCACTACCTCTACCTCTACCCTACCTCCACCTCTACCTCTACCTCTACCTGCCTCTACCTCTACCCTCTACCACTACCTCCTACCTCTGCACCTACTGCCACTCCTCTACCACTACCTCTACCTCTACCCCTACCACTACTCCACCTACCTCTCACCTCTACCCCTACCACTACCCTCTACCACTAACTCTCCTTCTACCTCTACCACTCACCTCTACCACCACTACCACCTCCATTTCTACACTACCCTACCACTACCACCACCACCTACCACTACCCCCTACCACACTACCTCTACCTCACCCCTACCTCCACCACTACCTCACTACCACTACCTTCTCTCTACCACATCTGCCCCACTACCACTACCTCTAACCACCCTACCTCCACCTCTACCTCTACCTCTACCTCACTGCCTCTACCTCTGACTTTTTCTGCCTCCTCTTCACTTACCCTACCCCACTACCAATACCTCCTACCACTACCTCCACCTCTACCTCTACCTCTACCTCTACCTCTACCTCTACCTCTACCTCTACCCCTACCACTACCTCTACGCACTAATCTCTACTTCTACCTCTACTAACTCACTCACCTCCTCCACTACCACTACCTCACTTCACTACTACCCCACTACTCTCCACTCACCACTACCACTACCACTACTACCCACTACCACTACCTCCCCTACCACTACCTCTCCTCTACCCCACTCTACCTCTACCACTACCACTACTCACTACCACCATCTACCACTACCCCACTACCACTACCTCTACCACTACCATCCCACTCTACCTCTGCCTCCCCCTCTACCTCTACCATTTCTCTCACTCTCCACCTCTCCTCTACCTCCCTGCCACTACCTCTACCTCTACCTCTACCTCTACCACTACCCCACTACCACTACCTCTACCACTACCTCTTCCACTACCTCTACCACTACCTCTACCTCTACCTCTACCTCTACCTCTACCACTACCACTACCTCTACCTCTACCTCTACCTCTACCTCTACCTCTACCACTACCACTACCTCTACCTCTACCACTACCACTACCTCCACCTCTACCACTACCTCTACCACTACATCTACCTCTACCTCTACCACTACCACTACCACTACCTCTACCTCTACCTCTACCACTACCTCTACCACTACCTCTACCTCTACCTCTACCACTACCTCTACCACTACCTCTACCTCTACCACTACCCCACTACCACTACCTCTACCACTACCTCTACCTCTACTCTGCCTCTACCACTACCTCTTCCACTACCTCTACACTACCTCCTCACTCTACCTCTACCTCTACCACTACCACTACCACTACACTCTACCTCTACCCTCTACCTCTACCTCTACCACTACCACTACCACTACACTCTCACCACTACCACTACCTCTACCTCTACCACTAACTCACCCCTACTACCACTACCTCTACCTCTATCTCTACCACTACCTCTCACCTCTATCTCTACCTCTACCACTGCCTCTAAAACACTCTACCTCTTTGCGCACTCACCTCTACCCCTACCTCTACCTCTACCACTACCACTACCTCAACCACTACCACTACCCCACTACCACTACCTCTACCTACTACCACTACTACTACCTACCTCCTCTACCTCTACACTCTACCACTACCTCTACCTACTACCTTTCTACCTCTACCACACTACCCACTACCACTACCTCTACTCACTACCTACTACTACCTCTACCCCTACCTACTCACCTACTACCTCTCACCTCTACACTCTACCTCTACACTCTACGCCCTCTACCACTACCCCACTCTACCCACTACCTCTACCTCTACCTCTACCCCCACTACCCATTTCCACCTCTACCCTCTACCCCCACCTACCTCTACCACTACCACTACCTCTCACCACTACCTCTACCTCTACCACTACCCACTCCCCACCACTACTACCTCTACCCCACCCCCACTACCTACCACTACCTCTACCCCACTCCACTCCTACCACTCCCTCTACCTCTAACCACTACTCTACCTCTCCTCTACCACTACCACTACCACTACCCTCTACCACTCACCACTACCACTACCCCCACTCTACCCTACCACTACCCCACTCTACCACTACACCACTCCCCACCTCTACCCCACCATACCTCTACCACTACCTCTACCACCTCTCTCACCCACCACTCTACCCCCCACCCACCACTACCACTCACCCCACTACTCTCCTCTACCACCTCACCACTACCACTACCACTACCCTACCACTACCTCTACCACTACCACTACCACTACCTCATCACTTCTCCTCTACCTCTACCACTACCACTACCACTACCCACTACCTCCACCACTACCACTACCACTACCTCCTACCTCTACCATCTCCACTACCTCTACCTCTACCTCTACCACTACCTCTACCTCTACCTCTACCTCTACCACTACCACTACCACTACCTCTACCTCTACCACTACCTCTACCACTACCTCTACCACTACCTCTACCTCTACCACTACCACTACCACTACCTCTACCACTACCACTACCACTACCTCTACCACTACCTCCACCTCTACCTCTACCTCTACTTCTACCTCTACCACTACCCCACTACCACTACCACTACCTCTACCTCTACCTCTACCACTACCTCTACCCCTACCTCTACCACTACCACTACCACTACCTCTACCTCTACCACTACCCCACTACCACTACTCCAACCTACTACCACCTACCTTTACCCCCTACCACTACTCACTACCTCTACCTCTACCTCTACCACTGCACTCCTCTACCACTACCTCTACCACTACCTCCTACCTCTACCTCTACCTCTACCACTACCACTACACTCTACCTCTACCTAACTCTACCTCTACCACTACCTCTACCTCTACCTCTACCTCTACCTCTACCACTACCTCTACCTCTACCTCTACCACTACCTCTACCTCTACCACTACCTCTACCACTACCTCTACCTCTACCTCTACCACTACCTCTACCTCTACCTCTACCACTACCTCTACCTCTACCACTACCTCTACCACTACCTCTACCTCACCTCACCTCCCACTCTACCACTACCTCTACCCTCTCACCTCTACCACTCCACCACCTCTACCTCTACCACTACCTCCTCTACCACTACCTCTACCTCCACCATCCTCACCTCCACCACTACCCCACCTCCTCACCTCTACCTCTACCACTACCCCTCCCCTACCTCTACCACTACCCTCTACCCCTACCTCCTCCACCTCCACCTCCCACCTCTGCCACTCACCTCTACCTCTACCACTACCCACTCCCTACCACTCCCCACCACTACCTCCTCCCCTCACTCCCACCACCACCACTCACCTCTACCACTACCTCCTACACTCTACCCCTCTACCACTACCACTACCACTACCTCTACCACTACCTCCCTACCTCTACCACTACCTCTACCCACTACCACTACCTCTCCCCACCACTACCTCTACCTCTACCACTACCTCTACCACTACCACTACCACTCCACTCTCCTACCTCTACCACTACCACTACACTCTCCCTCTACCTCCTACCTCTACCCCACTACCACACCACCTCTCACCACTACCTCTACCTCTACCCCTACCTCTACCTCACCCTACCTCCCTACCTCTGCCTCTCCACTGCCTCTCCTCTCCCCTCTACCTCTCCCACCACTACCTCTCCACTACCACTACCTCTCCCCACTCCTACCCACTACACTCTACCACTACCACTACCACTACCACTACCACTACCACTGCACCACTACCACTACCCACTGCCACTACTACCACTACCTGCCACTTCCACTAACCTCTACCACTACCTCTCCTCTAACTCTCACCACTACCACTCCACCCCTACCTCTACCACTACCACTACCACTACCCTCAACCTACCACTACCCCACTCCACTACCTCCTACCACTACCTCCCCACCTCACCATCCACCTCTACCTCCCTACCTCTACCTCTCCCACTCTACCTCTACCTCTACCACTACCCCCCCACTACCACTACCTCCCCACCACTACCTCTACCTCCCACCTCCACCTCTCCACCTCACCTCCACCCCCCACCTCTACCTCTACCTCTACCTCTACCTCTACCCCTCTACCCCTCTACCACTACCCTTTACCTCTACCTCTACCTCTACCTCTACCACTACCCCTCTACCACTACCTCTACCTCTACCTCTACCACTACCTCTCCACCTCCCACCTCACCTCTACCTCTACCTCCACCTCTACCTCTACCTCTACCCCTCTACCCTCTACCTCAACACTACCCTTTTTACTTACCTCTCACCTCTACCTCTACCACTCCACTACCCCTCTGCCACTACCATCCTACCACTACCTCCTACCTCTGCACCCCCACTCTCTACTACCTCTACCACTACCACTACCACTACCACTCACTCTACCCTACCTCTTCCCCCCCTCTACCTCTACTACCACTACCTCTACCTCTACCTCTACCTCTACCTCTACCTCTACCTCCTACCTCTCCTCTACCACTACCACTACCTCTGCCTCTACCACTACCTCTACCACTACCACTCCACTACCTCTACCACTCACCTCTTCCTCTACCTCTACCACTACCACTACCACTTACCCCTCTACCTCTCACCTCTACCTCTACCCCTCTACCTACCTCTACCTCTACCACTACCACTCACCACTACCCCCCTCTACCACTCACCACTACCTCTACCTCTACCACTACCACACTACCTCTCCTCTACCACTACCACTACCACCACCACTCACCACTACCACTACCACTACCCTCTACCACTCACCACTACCTCTACCACTACCTCTACCTCTTCCACTACCTCTACCACTACCCACTTCACCTCTACCTCTACCACTACCACTACCACTACCCCACCTCTACCACTAC
Source organism: Coregonus clupeaformis (assembly GCF_020615455.1). Classification (NCBI taxonomy): domain Eukaryota; kingdom Metazoa; phylum Chordata; class Actinopteri; order Salmoniformes; family Salmonidae; genus Coregonus; species Coregonus clupeaformis. The sequence continues at coordinate 36,885 of NW_025533940.1, read as the reverse complement.
CCCACTCCTCCTACCACTCACCTCTACCTCCTACCTCTACCACTACCACTCACCTCCAATTTCCTCCTACCTCTACCCACTACTCACTACCTCTACCTCTACTCTACCACTCTACCACTACCACTACACTCTACCACTGACCTCTACCACTACCTCTACCTCTACCTCTACCACTCCTCCTACCTCTACCACTACCTCCTACCACTACCACTACCTCCTAACCACTACCCTACCACTACTCTCACCTCTACTTCTACCTCTCCCCACTTCTACCTCTACCCTACCACTACACTCTACCACTACTCCTCTACCTCTACCTCTACCTCTACCTCTCACCACTACCACTACCTCTACCACTACCTCTACCTCCCCACCTCTACCTCTACCTACTACCACTACCTCTACCACTACCTCCGACCACATCACCTCTCCACTACCACTACCACTACCACTACCTCTACCTCTACCTCTACCTCTACCACTCCTCTACCTCTACCTCTACCTCTACCTCTACCTCCTACCTCTCTTCCTACCACTACCTCTACCACTACCTCTACTAGGACTGCCTGCCACAACCCAAGCTTTACTAGAATGAAAACATCGAGAGGATCTCAAAGAGAACCCAACTGGACCATCATGCCACACATTAGTCTGGCACCTCACGCCCCCTCCCTGCCCTCACCCACTGCTACCACTACACCAATCTGCCCAGAGAGGACTGCCTCGTCCCAGGAAGAAAGGATTACGCCAGAGAATGACAGAGGGTTTTGAAGCCCCTCCCACCACTGCTACCACTCCACCCAATCTGCCCAGAGGACTGCCTCGTCCCAGGGGAAGAAGACAACGGCAGAGGAAGGTCGACAGAGGGGTTTTGGAAGCCCACTCTACCACTCCACCAATCTGCCCAGAGGACTGCTCGTCCCAGAAGAAGACAACGCATGAGAATGACAGAGGGGTTTTTGGGCCCCTCACTGCTACCACTCCACCAATCTGCAGAGACTGCCTCCCGTCCCAGGATGAAGACAACGGCAGAGAATGACAGAGGGGTTTTGGAAGCCCCTCACCACTGCTACCACTCCCCACCAATCTCGCCCAGAGGACTTGCCCTCGCGTCCAGGAAGAAGACACTGCAGGAGAATGGAGAGGTTTTGAAGCCCCCTCACCACTGCTACCACTCCACCAATCTGCCCAGAGGACTGCCTCGTCCCCCCAGGAAGAAGATAACGCAGAATGACAGAGGGGTTTTGAAGCCCTCACCACTCAGCTACCACTCCACCAATCTGCCCAGAGGACTCCCATTCCCAGGAAAGACAACTGCAGAGAATGACAGGGTTTTGAAGCCCCTCACCACTGCTACCACTCCACCAATCTGCCCAGAGGACTGCCTCGTCCCAGGAAGAAGACAACGGCAGAGAATGACAGAGGGGTTTTGTGAAAAGATTGTCTGAACAATAATCACCTGCCGATGTGTTGTGAAGTGCTCTGTCCTGTCTGTCAGGGAGCATTGATGCACCAGTCTAAGGATGCGTCCCAATGACACCCTATTTCCTCACATATGCGCTACTTTTCACAATGGCCTGTAGTAATTCTATTTCCTAAAAACTTAATAGGAAATAGGGTGCTTTATGGGACACATCCGATGTGCAGCTCTCATAGTGGAAGAGGACGTATGCTGTGAAACATCTTCATGGGTGAAATGCCAAACATTTGTACCTCGGAGAGAAATGAGAGGAACCCGATTCTCTACGACGATTCCTCTGCTTTGACAAACCTCAAATGATCCAGACAGAATAACAAGTTTTGAAATGTCAGAAGGAAAAATGGAAGAGGAAACATCATCCAAAATGGCTACCATATTCCCTTCATAGTACACTACTTTTGATAAGAGCCCTCCATTTGGTTGTGCACTGTATAGGGAATAGGGCATTGACTAAGCCTGGGTATGCTGGGTTGTAGCGTGTAAGGGAGATAACGGGGTGGGTGTGTTGAATGACTCCATATAATGACTACACATCTCATGTGGGCTGGAGATATGGAGCTGGGGAAGATGGGAAGAAAGAACAGGAAGAAGTGGAGGAGAGACAGATCCTGCCAGATGCATCCAGGGCTGTGAGGGAATGGACTGAGAAGACAGAAGAGAGGCAGGAGAAGAGACTGTGGGAAGAGAGGAATAGGAAAAACTGATTTAGGTCACAACATTAGATCATTTTTTATTAATTGCTTCTCACGGAACGACTAATAAACAAGGTGCGAGCTCCTACAGTAGTAGCTACCTCAGTGTCCAGCTGCTACTCTCTCCCAGTAGCTGCTCTAACTCTCTCCCAGTCAGCTGCTACTCTCTCAGTCACTCTACTCTCTCCCAGTCCTTTCTCTCTCCCAGTCACTGCTACTCTCCTCCCAAGTCAAGCTCTACTCTCTCCCAGTCAGCTCTACTCTCTCCCAGTCAGCTGCTCTCTCTCCCAGTCAACTAGCTACTCGTCTCCCAGTCAGCCTCTACTCCTCCCAGTCAGCTGCTACTCTCTCCCCAGTCAACAGCTACTCTCTCCCAGTTCACTCTACTCTCCCAGTCAGTTTCCATTTTCTTCTAGTTTAGCTGCTACTTTCCCAGCTGCCTGCATTTCCTAGTCAGTTGCTACTTCCTTGTCAGTTTCATTTTCCTAGCTAGTTGCCATTCTTCTCTTGGTCAGCTAAGCATTTTCCAGAAGGTTTCATTTTCCTAGCTGTCATAACATTTCTTTCCTAGTTGCTGTTACTTTCCTAGTTGCTACTTTCTCTAGTCAGCTGCTACTTTCTCAGTCAGTTTACATTTCTAATCAGTTGCCATTTTCCTAGTTGTCATTTTCCTAGTCAGCTGCTACTTCTTCTAGGCAGTTTTGTTTTCCTAGTCAGTTTACTTTCCCAGCTGGCTGCTACTTTCTCATTGCTGTTACTTTCCTAGTCAGTTTCTACTTTCCTAGTTGCCATATTTTCTAGTTAAATACATTTTCTCCTAGCCAGTTTCCATTTCTCCTAGCTAGTTGTTACTTTCTCACACAGGCTACATTTTCCAGTCAGCTTATTTTCCCAGTTGCTTACTTTCTCCTTAGCTAGCTACTTTTCCTAGCCAGCTGCTACTCAGTCAGCTTATTATCTCCCAGTTCAGTTTCATTTTCCTAGTCAGTTTCATTTTCCCAGCTGCTGTTGGCTTCTTCTAGTCAGCTGCTACTTCTCCTAGCCATTTACTTCTCTAGTCAGTACTACTTCTAGTCATTGCCATTTTCCATGTCAGCTTTACTTCTCCCAGAAGCCAGCTGCTATTTTCCCCAGTCAGTTTATTATTCTCCTAGTTGGGCTTACTTTCTCAGCTAGCTCTACTTTCCTAGTCATTACATTTTCCAGTTTAATGTTACTTTCCCAGTCAGTTGCTACTTCTAGTCAGCTGCTACTTCTCTCAGGGGTCAGCTTCATTTATCTCCTAGGTTAGTTTACTTGCTGGCTTCTACTTTTCCTCATTGTGCTACTTCTCCTAGCTATTTCTACTTCCTAGTCAGTTTACTTCTTCCTGGTCAGTTGCGACGCTCTGTCAGTTGCTATTTTTCCTAGCTGCCTTACTTTCCTAGTTGGTTGCTACTTTTCTTCCTATTAACATATTTTCCTAAGCCGCTGGCCATTTTCCTCCGCCAGCTAAGCATATTTTAGTTGCATATTTTCTGTAAATAGTTTTATTTCTTCAGTTAGTTATATTTTCCTAGTTTAGTTGTTATTTTCTCCTAGTTGAAGTATTTTCTAGTTGGGTTTTATTTTCTAGTTGCTATATTTTCTATTAAAGTTGTTATTTTCTTAGTTAGCTATACTTTCTCACAGTTGGGTTTACTTTCCTAGCTGCTGCAATTTCTCCTAGTTGGGCTTCTATTTTCTTCCAGTTGCCATATTTTCTCTAGCTGGGTTTTACTTTCCAGCCACATACTTTCCTAGTCAGTTTACTTTCCTAGTTGCTACACTTCCTAGTCAGCTTTACTTCCTAGTTGACATTTGTGGCTTCATGTTAGCTTCCTAGCCAGTTTACTTCTCAGCCGCGCTACTTCCTAGTCAGTTTCTACTTTCTTCCTAGTTGACACATTTTCTTAAATACTACATTTTCTCAGTTGCCATATTTTCCTAGCTGTTGCATTTTCTTATTAGTTTACTTTTCATACATATATTTTCCTAGTTAAAAGTACTTTCCTCAGTTGCTATACTTCTATTAATAAGTGTTTTCCCAGTTGCTTTCATTTTCCTAGTCAGTTGCTACTTTCTAGTTGGTTTACTTTTCTGAATACATATTTTCCTAGCTAGCATGGGCTTGCCTTAGCTAAGTATTTTCCTAGTTGCCTACTTTCCTAGTTAGTTGCTATTTCTAGTTAGTTTCATTTTCCTAGTCAGTTGTTATTTTCTCAGTTTATTACTACTTTCTCAGTTGCCAAGCATTTTCCTAGTTGCCACATTTTCTCAGCTAAATGTTACTTTCCTAGTTGCTTTGCATTTTCCTATTAGCTACATTCTTTCTCTCAGTCATTCTTACTTCTTCTAGTTGAAGCATTACTTCTCCTAGTTGGGCTACATTTTCCCAGTTGCATATTTTCCAGTTAGTTTTTACTTTCTAGTCAGTTTTACTTTCTAGTCAGTTAAGTATTTCCTAGCTAGCTTCTACTTCCTTCCAGTTGCCATTACTTTCTCAGTCAGCTGCTACTTTCTAGTCAGCTGCTACTTTCTTCCATTAGGCTTGACTTCCTCTCTTAGTTGCTTACTTTCCTGAAGTCAGCTTCTACTTCTAGCTAGCTACATTTTCAGTCACATATTTCTAGTCAGCTGCTACTTTCCTAGTCAGCTGCGCCTTCTGTGTCAGCGCTACTTTCTCCAGCTGCTGGCATTTCCCAGCTGGCTGCCATTTTCCTAGCCAGCTGCTACTTTCCTAGCTGGGGCTGCTACTTTCCCAAATAATAGTTACTTTCCTAGTTAGTTAAGTATTTGCCACATACTTCTATCTTGGGTCTGTGCTTAAGAATTAAATTAATATGATTGAAAAACGCCATGCAGAATTAGCATTTTCCTTAAAGTAATAATACCCACTATACTAGACTCACAACGAGGTTGGGCTGAAATCAGTTTGCTCAGTTCCGAATGAGATGCTAATGTAAAGGCATAATGCTGCAATGGATAGCTTCATGTGGCAAGTTTGGTTCTAATTCACTAAAACATTATTTCAATTTAAGCAGAATTAACTGATCGACGCCTTTTGACAACTGCCAAACATGAATATCTCTGCAGACAAATAAATTTTTTGAGATTGGTGAGGAGAGAGAGAGAGAGAGAGAGCAAAGCCAAAGATTGAGAAAAAGGGAGAGCTCCTGAGAGTAGGTAAGAGGGACAGAGAGAGAGAGAGGTAGAGAGAGAGAGCGAGAGAGAGAGAGAGAGAGGAGAGAGAGAAGGGAGGCAGAGAGGACATGAAACTAATAAGATGGCATGCTCCTTCGGCGGGCTCAGACGGCTCCAACGCTTCTATCCTCTCTGTTTCTGCTCTCATCTATCTCTCTTTCCTTCTGTTTTAGCTAATTTTAGAGATGAGAAAAAGTGGATAGAGAGAGGTTATGCCATGTTCCTCCCTGTTGCTCTCCCATCGCCACATCGCTGGTTCAGCCGTGAGTCACTGGTTCGATGACTCACTTTGGCAGCTAATTGAATGAAACTCCATCGCACTTCACCACTTCCGAAGATTCTGTACTCTTATCATTCATCGCTACTACCTCCTATAGGTCATGACTGCGGTTCATTATTATGAGAATTGTTAGCGCGTTAAAATAAGTACGCCAATGCCTTGGCTTTTCGTTTACGTTAGAGAACTTAATTTTGTTAATTCTTGCGTCCTGCTTTTCGTATACTTCTGCATTTTAATCACATACCAAATGAAAATATGCAGCAGAGTTTGTACTGGGATTTGGGCACTGGCAGTAGCTTGTCGAAGTGAATAACACACATGGTGGAAGGTTTCAAATTCTGTATGACTACGAAGCGCTTCTCCAAGCCTGTAATTTCTTCCTTTAGAGGCGAAAATGCACCACTTGTTCTGTAAGAGGTCATCACTTGAGGGTCCCCGCCAACTGGAGGCATGAATGGGGAACACAATGTGAAGGCTTGCAGCTTTTACTTCGGCGCTTTTCAGTTTAGCAGAGATCACTGACTGTTAGATAAGGCGCTGGTGGATTTCGCTTGAAGAAAGGCGCTGATTGACATTGCAGTTCGGCAAGGGAGAGCATGTAGTCTGGGAAGGAGGAGGCTACACAGTTCAAGAGGTGTAGCTGCGTGCTTCTACTGCCTTCTCGCTGAACAGCGGTGTTTGATTGATCCACGGAGGGAAAGGACGGGAGCGCTTCAGCACAGAGAGGTACACTTGAGCTTTTGCCAAAGCGCATCTTTCCAGCTGGAATGGCCGGGAGTATGTTTACTGCCTTCAGGAGAGGTTGATGGGAGGACATTTAAGATTAACTTCACATGTGAATGATGAGAGATGGACTTGATACTTATCATTGCCCATCTGCTCTCATTTACATACAGAGAGACCATGCTCTCACACTTGAGCTTTAATGCCATCCCATCTAAGAGTGGTGGGATGCCGCTTGCCTTAGAGTCTGCATCATGAGGGTAAATTTCTGACTGCTTATGGATTTAGATTTTATGTTCTCATCAGCAGGTGGATTTATAGCTGCCTATGAGGCATGCCATTCTTAATATAAAATGGGCTGTTTAGTTCATCGGGGACAAGTGGCTCTTCTTTCTTCATTTTCTACTGTAATGAGATTCTAGATTACTGGGAACTTATAGATAGGGAGTTGGTCTGAATAAGTTATCACTGCGCCTATTCTATATCATAATTTAATTGACAGTTGTACCTTTGGTTACAATGACATGCATGCTACTTCTCATTACTACTATTCGCCCATTCCATATCATTGGAGGCACTAATAGCGAGATGTTATATTCTACACCGCCATGCCACTTCTTCAATGGATCACATTTAGAATGTCTTGCTCAGACTTTTCATACAACTCACTAATACTGTCACTGTAGGATTAGTCACCCACTTATTCTGAAGTGACTTGTCTGTCGTGGTGGCTTGTTGTTCTACGTCAGTGGAGAGTCCGAGCCCGCTCCAAGCTCTGGGCCATTTTCATTCTACGAGCATGCAGAGTTCTCTATGCCTTTGTAGGGGCATGTGTCTCTCTCACAGGCCTCTGGGACTGTACCTACACTCTGCTGGAGGGACAACACTTCTGACGAGTCGAGTTTGACTTCTTTCATATGGAGACTGAGTTGGGTGAGGGCATGAAGTGATGGACTCAAATAGGTCTACTGACGCTTCACTTTCCCACTTCCGCCAGCTTCTTCTTCGTAAGATGCAAATATGGAGGACTGAGACGAAATGTATTATTTAGGGTTAACACAGTTAATAATGCAGTACTGGTATCACTGATGCTACGAGCAGCGCCAGGGCCTGCACACAGCAATACCTGAGAGTGCCGCACACGACACAATTTCCAAGGAGATTAGTGGAAGATGGTACTCATTGTATATAGATAGCACATGACATTTGAAATGCTCTTACATTTTGGATTCTTCTGAGGTAATGTTTACTGTTAACACTTTTATTGTTTACTCTACTTTACATTATCTACTTCTACTTGATTTGGCAATGCCAATACGCTTTCCTGATGTTAATAAAGCTCTCAAATTGAACTGAATTGAAATTGAATTGATAGACAGGAGAGGCTTAGAGCGAGAGAGAGGTCGAGCAGAGAGAAAGTGACAGAGACATAGACAGACAGGTCAGAGTCTCTGATTTGTGCTCATTCTAACACTAGTCCATGCTAGCTTCTAGTGAGTCCTTGCTGTGCCCCCCGCCTTCCCATTGGCGCTTTTGTTTTCTCATAGTTGTCCTTTGTCTGTCTCTGCTTCAGTGTGTGTGTAGTGGGCAACAGTGGAGCACAAAGAGGTTGTTCTATAGAGTGCTATTAATATACCCTCTTAAGATATCACATAGTAATGTAGCTACGTAATTTTTAGAATCGCAACATGTCCGTTACATTGATCTTTGCACTTAGCGCTTCTAAAATGAAACGAGGTCAATTCCTAATATAATAGCTAATATTGTAAAGATACTTTCCTTTCAACAGTTGGCCGATGACCTTCATGCCTGCTCTCGTATGATTAAAGAAAGCACGAGCTCACGGCCTTTTTTTAGTAAATGGCTTGTGGGGGAAGTGGAAGCACATGGCTGCAGTGAAAGGGGATATGTCGGGGGCGGGAAATGATTTCACCTGATTTGTCCACTAATTGATTTAAATACAAAAATACTTATGTGATTATATATTGTCTCATACTCTATTTGAAGGTTTGTGCTGACTTTGAATAGGTTTTAGGAGGTACTAAATTTACCAATACAATGAAAGAACTACGCTGTTTGAGATTACAGGCTCGTAGTGATTACGCCAAAATTTATAATTGATTGAATTAATCATTGATGAATCCCACGAGTAATTAATCTATGGCAATTCACTTCATTACATGCCAATACTATTGATCATTTCTTGTTTAATCTGCGAGAAGCGCGCTTCACTGGTGGAGTGAGGCTGCTGCATGAATGAGTTGAATGATGCGTGTCAGACGTTACGCCGTGATATGTCACAGCGAATGAAAGGCTAAATGGGCCAGTTTTTTCTAATCTTTTTTTCATACTTATTGATCTATTACTATGTTACCAACACACTTCAAATTCTAGTTCACGCCTACAGATTGTGATGCTACCATAGTCATGCATAGTCTCGAACGCCAGCTCGCTTGAATGCCGCCGCGTTTCATATGTACGAATGAGCTGTTATATCACAGTATCGAGCAGAGAGAGGTGTGGGGTTGTATCTAGAATAGCAGAGCTACTGACCCCAGGATAAGGAAGGCTACAGTGTGCAGAGAGTGACATAGTTGGATGTTTGTGGTCTTTAGAAATAAGCTAGGTCCTAACACTTGATATCCCAGGAGGCATAATCTGATCAGAGATATGTTCTGGCTGAAAAAGTACTGCACTTTAGGGAATAAATGCCTTTTAGGGACACAAACATAGTTCACCCACTTTCCTCTTCAGGCAGGCCTGGCGCGCTCTCTCACAGCTAACAAGCTTCTCTAGGGGCAGTCTGACAGCGCCTCCCTACAGCTACTCCTTCCTCTCTAGTTATGCCCGATAGCGCCCTCCTCACAGCTACCTCTTTTCCTTCTAGGGCACAGTGCCCTGATAGCGCCTCCCCTGTAGCTACCTTTCGGCTTTCTAGGGCAGGCTCCAGATGCAGCGAAGCCTCCTTGGGTTGGTAGCTACCTCTTCCTTAGCAGGTTCTTCCTGAGAGAAGGCTTTCCCTATAGCTAATACCTTTCCTTCTAGGGGCGCAGGGAAGCTCCGAGGAGAAGCCTCTTGCTAGCCAATTTCTCAGGCAGGCCCATAGCGCCTTCAGCAGCGCTTTTCTTCTAGGGGTTAGCAGGTCTATAGCAGATGGAAGGTAAGAAGCGCTTCAAAGTACTTCTCTCTTCTAGGGGAAGTGTTCGATAGCGCCTCTGTAGCTAACACTCTTCTTCTCTCTACAGGTTCGATAGCGCCTTCCTGCTGGCTACTTTTCCTTTCTTTAGGGGCGCAGGTTTGATATACTTCTCACAGCTACCTTCTTCCTCTAGGTTGGTGTCTGATAGCGCCTCCTACAGCTACTCTTCCTCTAGGCGCAGGTTCAGAGCTTCCTTTGCTAGCTACCTTCTTTTCTAAGCAGGTTCATGAAGGCGCCTTACAGCTACTCTTCCTTCTTCCTTCTCTAGCAGGCCTGATAGCTCTCCTTGCCAGCTACTCCTTCTCTAGGGCGAGGCCTGAGGAGCTTCCCTACAGCTAGCTTCCTTTCCTTCTCTAGGGGCAGGGTTCGAGTAGCGCCTTCTCACAGCTGGCCTTCTTCTTCTTCCTTCTAGGGGCGTCTGATAGCGCGCTTCCTCCTTTGTATGCTATCAGCTTCCTTTTCAGCAGGTGCAGGTTCTGAGAAGGCCTTCCTACAGCTACCTTCCTTCTAGGGGCAGGCCTGAGGTAGCGCCTTCACAGCTAATGGTCTCTCCCCTTTCCTTTCGAAGTTGAGGCGCTTCCTTAAGTAATCTGGGCAGGCCTATGCCTCACAGCGCATTTTTTCTAGGCACGCGTGGAGTGCAGGCCTGATAGCGCCTCATAGCTACCTTTTCCTTCTAGGGGCGCGCCTGAGTAGCGCCTTCCCTTACAGCTACTCTTTTCGTTTAGACCTCTAGAACCCTGGCTGGCGGCCCAAGCGTTACATCAGATTCAATAAGATATACCAGCCTGTGTTGTCTGGGTGGGATTGACCAGTGATGACATTTATCTGATGGGACTGGACTGCAGAAAGATGATATTTATTCCGATGTGAATTGACTACAGTGATGACATTTACCTGATGTGGATTGATTTCAGTGATGATACATTTCTGATGAATTGACCTCGCAGTGATGACATTTCTTCTGGATGGACTGACAGTGTGATGATGACCTGATGGTGGATTGACTACAGGTGATGACAGAATTTATCTGGATGTGGACTGACTACAGGTGTGATGAGACGGTGGATTGACTGCACGTGAGTGATGATATTTTCTTCTGATGGACTGACCCTCCTCACAGTGATGACATTTGTCTGGGTGACTGACTCTCAGTGATGACATTTGTCTGACGTGGCGCCATGGCGGGAGGTTGCCACGGATACTTCCTTTTCTTTTGATGTTTCCGCCACGCCTTGCCCAAGCCCTCTGCCTGTCTGTTCTTCTGTCGTGTGCTGCTCCGTTTCTGCCTGGGTTCGTCTCTCTCTGCTCTGCCTGTTCTCTGCCTGTGTGCTGCTCTGTCTCTCTGCTTCCTTCTGTCCCCTGCCTGCTTCGCTCGGCGCTCCATGCTGTTCCCTGCTTCAAAGGTCTATTCCCTGCTCTGCCCGCCTTCTGCCGTGCTGTCTGTCTCTGCCTGTCTGTCTCTCTGCCTGTGTGCTGTCTGTCTCTCTTGCCTGTGTGCTGTCTGGTCTCTGCCTGTGTGCTGTCGCATTCTCTGCCTGTGTGTTTCTGCCTGTCTGTTCCTCTGCCTGTGGTCTGTCTCTCTGCCTGTCTGTCTCTCTCTGCCTCCAAAAGGTCTGTCTCTCTGCTCTGTGTGCTGTCTGTCTCTTGCCTGTGTGCTGTCTGTCTCTCTGCCTGTGTGCTGTCTGTCTCTCTGCCTGTGTGCTGTCTGTCTCTCTGCCTGTGTGCTGCTCCATTTCTCTGCCTGTGTGCGTCTGTCTCTCTGCCTGTGTGCTGTCTGATCTCTCTCTCTGCCTGTGTGCTGTCTGTCTCTCTGCCTGTGTGCTGGGTCTGTCTCTGCCTGTCTGTCTCTCTGCTCTGTCTGTCTCTCTGCCTGTTTGCTGTCTGTCTCTGCTCTGTCTGTCTCTCTCTGCTCTGTCTGTCTTCTGCCTGTGTGCTAGTCTGTCTCTGCCTGTGTGCGTCTACCTCTCCTGCCTGTGTGCTGTCTGTCTTCTGCCTGTGTCTCTGCCTGTCTGTCTCTGCCTGTGTGCTGTCTGTCTCTCTGCCTGTGTGCTGTCTGTTTCTCTGCCTGTGTGCTGTCTGTCTCTCTGCCTGGTCTGTCTCTCCGCCTGTCTGTCTCTCTGCCTGTGTGCGTCTGTCTCTGCCTGTAAAAGGTCTTGTCTCTCTGTCTGTGTGCTGTCTGTCTCTCTGCTTCAAAGGTCTGTCTCCTCTGCCTGTGCTGTCTGTCTCTCTGCTGTGTGCTGTCTGTTCTCTGCCTGTGTGCTGTCTCACTCTCTGCCTGTGTAAAGGTCTGTCTCTCTGCCTGTAAAACTATCTGTCTCTGCCTGTGTGCTGTCTGTCTTCTGTTTCAAAAAGGTCTAGTCTCTTGCCTGTGTGCTGCTCCGCCTGCCAATATCTTCTGTATCGTATCAGTCTATTGGTCACGGGCGATACACTCACTTAGAAACTGCACGGCCGACAGCGCACGGGAGAGATGGAGAGACGGAGAGATGGAGCGAGGGAGGGAATGGGAATTAGTATATAAATGGTAATGTAAGCCAGCCTGAAAGGGTGTTGGCTGCCTGTAAAAATAAAAGATGTATGAGCACATAAGGACGAGACCTAGTTTCCGACCGAGAGAGAGAGAGAGAGAGAGAGAGAGAGAGAGAGAGATGGAGAGAGAGAGAGAGAGAGAGATGGAGAGAGAGAGGAGGGAGAGAGGGAGGAGAGGAGGAGGCAGAACGACTAAGATGACATTCCCCTTCGATGGCCTGGGTGACGGGTCTCACGCTTTTCTCACCCTCTGTCTGCCTCTCATCTATCTCTCTTTTTCTCCTTCTGTAAATTTCTTGACACTTATCTTGATTACTCGTTTTCTTCTCATTCCTCACTTTATCTGACTCCTCTCAATTTCAAATTCAATTCAATTCTATAATAATAGCATAAAACATACAATATCAGCAAAGTTAAATGAAATAGATAATAATCAAATGTGAATTAAATAAAACAATGAATAGTAATATTATACTCTAATAAAGTTCTAAATAACAGATATTTAAAATGTCATTATGTATAGTACAGTGGGGAAAATGCCATATTTAGTCAGCTACCACTGTGCAAGTTCTCCTACTTTAGGCATGAGAGAGGCCTGTAATTTCACCATAGGTACACGCCAAATTCATGACAGACAAATTGAGAGAAAAACTGAAAATCACATTGTAGGATTTTAAGAATTTATTTGGAAATTATGGTGGGTGGTATGGCTGGTTAAACTCACAAACAAGCAAGTTTTCTGCCTTGCAGACCTGTAATCTCTTTTCTTGCAGGCCTCTGTCTCCACCTTTCATCAGGCTGATTGGTGTCTGCTTTGACCCAGCATTAGTATAAGACACCTGTCCACAACCCTCAACAGTCACTTCCAACCTACTATGGCTAAGACTAAAGAGCTGCCAAAAGGACACTAGAAACAAAATTGTAGACCTGCACCAGGTTGGGAAGACTGAATCTGCAATAGGTAAGCAGCTTGGTTTGAAGAATCAACTGTGGAGCACTATTAGAAATGAAGTCATATATACACCACTGATAATCTCTCGATCTGGGGCTCCACGTGAGATCTTAATTGTAAGTCAAAGGTTTGGCAAGATCTGGGTGGGAGTAAAAAATCTTCAGAACTAATACTGGGACCGAGTGAATGACCGGTGAGAGCTGGGGACAAGCACAAAGCCTACCAATCAGTAACACTACGCGCTAGACTCAATCTCGCAGTGCCAGACGTGGTTCGAGCGCGGGCCAGTATATGTCCAGGCCTGTCTAGTTTGCTAGGAGTGTATTTGAGATGATCTTAGAAGAGATTGGGGAGAATGTCATATGGTCAGATGAAACTAAAAGAGAATTTTATAAAAACTCACCACGTGTTTGGAGGACAAAGAATGCTGAGTTGCACCCAAAGAACACCATACTCTATCAGAAGTAATATGGGGTGGGAAGGGATTTAATGCTTTGGGGCTTAAGCGCCCCATAAGACTGACGACTGATCTGTAAAGGAGAATGAATAAATAATGATCGTGAGATTTTGAGGAAAACTTCCTTCCATCAGCAAGGGCATTGAAGATGAAACGTGTCGCCTTTTCAGCATGACAACATCCCAAACATAAATCTGGCACTAAGTGAGTGGCTTGCATAGGGCATTTAAGTCCTGGAGGGTTTTAGCTAGATTCGATTCCCAACTCATAGAAATTCTTTGAGTGAGTTGAAAGTCCATGTTGCCCAGCGAGTGCTCTTTAAAATATTACTGTCGAGAGAGATTCTGGCATGGGAGGAATGGGCCGTGACACAAAGAACAGTGTGTGGAAAACCTTGTGAAGACAGAAAATGCTTTGACTCTGTGGTTGTTATAACAAAGGTAAATAACAAAGTATTGATGTCTTGTTATTGACTAAACATTATTCACCATAAATTTGGTAATAATTCATTAAAAATCCCTACAATGAATTTTTCAGGATTTATTTTTCTCATTTAGTTGACGTACCTATGATGAAAATTACAGGCCTTCATCTTTTAAGTGAGAACTTGCGCAATTGCTGGTTGACTAAATATTTCACTGTATATACAGTGTTATAATCTATGTGCAAATAGTTGTGCTAAAAAAGGCCATAACTATCATAAATATGGGTTGTATTTACAATGGTGTTTGTTCTTCACTGGTTGCCCTTTTCTTTGTGGGCAACAGGTCACATATCTTGCTGCTGTGATGGCTCACTGTAGGCTTCATCCATGACCTCTTCCCTGCCCCTTCCTCATTTGTGATCTGAGTGGTGAGTCATCGCTGCTGTTCCCAGCTGATTGTGAAGGATCGAGAACCATCTGATCGTGAAGGGAAACGGCGAACCAGCTGACTGAAGGGAACGGCGAACCAGCTGATCGTGAAGGGAACGATGAACCAGCCGACTGTGAAGGGAACGATGAACCAGTTGACTGTGAAGGGAACGTGGCGAACCAGCTGGACTGTAAGAACCATGAACCAGCTGGCTGTGAAGGGAACGATGAACCAGTTTACTGTAAAAGGAACGGCGAACCAGCTTAATAAAGGAACGGCGAAACCAGCTGATCAAAGAAGGAACGATGAACCAGCTTACTGTAAAAGGAACGGCGAACCAGTCGATGGAAGGAACGAATGAACCAGCTGATCCGTGAAGGGAACGATAACCAGCTGACAGCAGAGCCCTTTCTAAGGTCACATCAAGCTGACAGTAGAGCTCCTTTCAAGGTCACACTGTTGACAGCAGAGCCTTTCGGTCACACTCGCCAAGCTGAGCAGAGCCCTTTCCAAGGTCACACTGGCTGACAGCAGAGCTCTTCTGTTGTCATACTGCTGAGTGGTATTTCCTTTCAAGGTCACCAAGTTGACAGAGCCCTTTCAAGGTCACATCAAGCTGACAGAGCTCTTCTGCTGTCACATCAATATGGTAGAGCCTTTTCCAAGGTCAGCATCAACACAGCGAGCCCCTTCTGCAGTCAGCATCGTTGACAGCAGAGCCCTTCTACAGTCATACTGTTGACAGAGAGCCCTTCTGTCACATCGTTGGTTAGCAGAGCCCCTTCCTGGCAGTCACACTGTTGATATAGAGCCCTTTCCAAGTCGCACTGTTGACAGCAGAGCCCTTTTCCAAGGTTTGGCATCAAGCTGACAGTAGAGCCCTTCTGTCACATCAAGTTGACAGTAGAGCTCTTTCAAGCGTCAGCATTGCCGATAGTAGAGCCTTTCCAAGGTCAGCATCAAGCTGACAGCAGAGCCCTCTTCTGTCAGCACTGTTGACATAAGTTCTTTCCCCGGTCAGTATCAAGCTGACAGCAGAGCCCGCTTCCAAGGTCACATCAAGCTGATAGTGAGCCCTTCAAGGTCAAGCATCACTGTTGACAGCAGAGCTCTTCATGTCACTGGATGACAGCAGAGCTCTTTTCCAAGGTCACATCAAGCTGACAGCAGAGCTCCTTTCCATAAGTCAGCACTGTTGATAGCAGAGCCCTTCAAGGTCACTTAAGCTGACAGCAGAGCCTTTAAAGGTCACACTGTTGACATGAGATTTTCATATCGTGATTGCTGATATAGAGCGCTTTTCCAAGGCTTGGCATCAAGTTGATATAGGAGCCCCTTCCATATTTCACATCAAGTTGACAGCAGAGCCCTTCTGTCAGCATCAAGCTGACAGCAGAGCTTCTTCCATGGTCACCAAGCTGACAGCAGAGCCTCTTTCTGGGCGTCATACTGTTGACAGAGCCCCCTTTCCAAGGTCATACTGTTGACAGCAGAGCTCTTTCTGCTGTTTCATATCAAGTTGACAGGTGAGAGCTCCTTCTAAGGTCAATAAGCTGATCAGAGCCCTTTCCGTTGTCACACTGGAGCGAGGTAGAGCCCTTCCAAGGTCACATCAAGCTGACAGCAGAGCTCTTTGTAGGCATTGCATCAAGCTGATAGAGCCCTTTTCAAGGTCAAGACTGGTTGACAGTGAGCGCCTTTCCAAGGTCAGCATCAGCCGACAGCAGAGCTCCTTTCCAAGGTCGCATTGCCGATACAGAGATTCCCTTCCAAGGCCGCACTGTTGATGAGCAGAGCCTCTTCAAGGTCACAAGACTGGAGTTGACAGCAGAGCCTTCCAAGTCACTGCTGATAGTAGAGCTCTTTCAAGGTCATACTGTTGACATAGAGCTCCTTTCCAAGGTCATACTGTTGATAGCAGAGCCCCTTTCCAAGGTCAAGCATCAAGCTGATCATAGAGCCTCTTCTGAGGTCAGTACTGTTGATAGAGCTCCTTTTCTGCAAGGTCATACTGTTGACAGGAGCTCTTTCTGTTGTCATACTGTTGACAGCAGAGCCCCTTTCCAAGGTCACATCGTTGATAGCAGAGCCCCTTTCAAGGTCATAACTGTTGACAGCAGAGCCCTTTCCAGCCATCAAGCTGACAGTAGAGCCTTCTGTTGTCAGCATCAAGCTGACAGCAGACACTTTTCCAAGTGTCACATCAAGCTGACAGCTGAGCCTCCCTTCTGTCATATCAAGCTGACAGCAGAGCCTCTTCCAAGGTCGGGCACTGTTGCGGTAGAGCCCTTTCCAAGGTCAGCACTGCTTGACAGGAGCTCTTTCCAAGGTCACATCGTTGACAGTAGAGCCCTTCTGTCGCATCAAGTTGATAGGAGTTTCAAGGTCACATCAAGCTGACAGAGCCCTTTCCATCAGCATCAAGCTGACAGCAGAGCTCTTTCATGCTTATATTTGTTGATATGAGATAAATATTCTTTCAAGGTCAAGACTGTTGATATAGAGCTCTTCTAAGGTCATACTGTTGACAGCAGAGCCTCTTCTGTTATCACACTGTTGATAGTAGAGCTCTTTTTCAAGTGTCATATTAAGTTGATAGCAGAGCCTCTTTCTGTTATTACATTGTTGATGCAGAGTTTCTTTCTGCTATTTCTGGGCATTGGTTGATAGTAGAGCTCTTTCATGGGTTGCACTGCTGATAGTAGAGTCTCTTTCAAGGTTGCAATGCTGACAGCAGAGCTCTCTTTTCAAGGTCATATCAATAACAGGAGCTCCTTTCCAAGGCTTCACACTGGCTGACAGTAGAGCCCCTTTCAAGGTCACATCAAGTTGACAGTAGAGCCCCTTCTGCTGCTTCACTCAAGCTGACAGTGAGTCCTTTCTGCACAGCACTGTTGACAGGCAGAGCTCCTTCTGTCAGCACTGTTGAGCAGCAGAGCCCTTTCCAAGGTCAGCACTGTTGACAGAGTTCCCTTCCAAGGTCATACTGTTGATGAGCGCCTTTCAAGGTCACATCAAGCTGACAGTAGAGCCTTTCTGTTATTTTCACATCAAGTTGACAGTGAGGAACTCTTCTGTAAGGTCACATTGCTGACAGTAGAGCCTCTTTCAAGGCTTACTGTTGACAGCAGGAGCCCTTTCCAAGGTCAGCATCAAGCTGACAGTAGAGCCCCTTTCCAAGGTCAGTACTGTTGAGCAGTAGAGCCCTTTCAAGGTCACATCAAGCTTGACAGAGCCCTTCAAGGTTTCTTTCACATCAAGTTGACAGTATGAGCCCTTTCTAAGGTCAGATTTAAGCAGATAAAGTAGAGCCCTTCTCTAAGGTTTCACTGTTGACAGCAGAGCTTCCTTTCTATGTCAGCATCGTTGACAGCAGAGCTCTGTCCATGTCACATTGCTGACAGGAGAGCCTTCTTTTCAAGGTCACATTTGGTTGAAGGGTGAGCTTCTGTCCAAGGTCACACTGCTGATAGTAGAGCTCTTTCAAGGTCATATCAAGTTTGACAGCAGAGCTTTCCACAATAACACTGCTGACAGGAAGGAGCTCCTTTCAGGTCACACTGTTGACAGTAGAGCCTTCTGCTTCAAGGTCACATTGTTGACAGCAGAGTTCTTTCTGCCGGCATTGCCGATAGCAGAGCTCTTTCCAAGGTCAGCATTGTTGACAGTAGAGCCTTCTCTTTTTCTGTCATACTGTTGACAGCAGAGCCTCTTTTCAAGGTCATACTAAGTTGATATGTAGAGCTTCTTTCTGTCATGATTGCTGGATAGCAGAGCCCTTTCTCTAAGGTCATATCAAGTTGACAGTAGACTTCTTCTATCAAGGTTACATCAAGCTGATATATCCCTTCAAGGCTGGGCATCAGCCACAGCAGTCCTCATCTAAGGTCACATCAAGCTGACAGAGCGTCTTTCTGGTTATTGTATCAAGTTGACAGTAGGAGCTTCTTCTGAACACGCATCAAGCTGACAGCAGAGTCCTTTCAAGGTCAGCACTGCTGGCGCAGAGTCCGTTCCAAGGTCAGCATCGTTGACAGTAGAGCCTCCTTCCAATGTCAGCACTGCTTGACAGCAGAGTCATGTCCAGGTCATACTAAGTTGACAGCAGAGCCTCTTCGTGTCATACTGTTGACAGTAGAGCTCTTCTAAGGTCACACTGTTGATAGCAGAGCTCCTTTTCCAAGGTCACACTGTTGACAGTAGAGCCTCTTCTGTTGTCATACTGTTGACAGAGCCTCTTCATGTCATACTGTTGACAGGCAGAGCCTCTTCAAGGTCACACTGTTGACAGTAGAGCCCTTTCCAAGGTCGTTATTTAAGCTGTCTTGCTCTAGAGAGAGAGAGAGAGAGAGAGAGAGAGAGAGAGAGAGAGAGAGAGAGACAGAGAGAGAGAGAGAGAGAGAGAGAGAGAGAGAGAGAGAGAGAGAGAGAGAGGGAGAGGGAGAGAGAGAGGGAGAGAGAGGAGAGAGAGAGAGAGACAGAGACAGAGACATGAGAGAGAGGCCATTAATTTTATGGTTGACAGCAGCTGGAACCATTTTGGGAGCGTGAGTGTTCTATCAGCAACATCAGCGATCAAACAGACAAACAAGAGCATTGCTGCAACCCACATGTACAGTGTCTGTTTGACTGGCTCATTAATTCACCAAATAAACTATGAAATGACAATTGCTATATTACGTTGCGATTACAGTGGCATTGTCAGCTAGTTGCCTTACCTAGTGGGAGTGACAGAAATAATATAATATCTAAAAGAAAAAATGAATTCAGATCAATGTAAAGAGAATGCTTATTACAATTTCAACAGGTAAATAGGGTGCCATTTGGGACTCAACCAGATATTGTTTATATAATCAATATCCTGACAGGGATATTGATTATAGGTTGATGATCGTGTTGTATTGATTAGCTAAACACATGCTTACCGCCGATGGATCAGAGCGCTTGATAACTACTACTATTATACACACATCTCCACAAGGAATAAAAGACGCTTTAGAGAGGGAGATAGAGCTTCCTGAAGGAGAAGCAAAGATGTCATTATATAAAGATGACTTTGGCTCTAAGTCATTTATAATAACTCATACAGAGAGATAGTCCAGTGAGCTGTTCAATGGTACTCATATTCTAAGTGATAGGCACTACTTTTGACCAGCTCCTATGGCCTGTACTGTATAGGGAATAGGTGCCAGTTTGAACGCAACCTGTCTTTCTAAACAGGTTTCAGAAACTTTACTTCCAGCCAAGGAAGGAGATATTGATCCCACTTATGAGAGGACTCTATGTTTGTTTCATATAAGGGATTAGCGGAATCGCTGGAAGAGCTGATACGGTATTGCATGCGCTTATCACACTTTCGCTAATGCTAGGAAAATTAATTAAATAAATTATACATGTAACTCCAAAGCACAAATGAGGTGGATACATGGAACAGGAAGTGATCAATAAAGCCTCATATATACAGTATATACAGTGTTATGAGGCAGAGAGAGTAAAGGGGGAAATTCTATTACTTTCACTTAGTAGCAAGCTTGGTATCTTACTATTGAGAACACTCCGTCTTGTGTGATGTCACACTCTAATACCCACAATCTTCTTCCATGAATATTGTTTGAATATTAATATTATTATTTTGGTTTGTCCTCTGACTAGTAGGCTCAATAGTTAGAGAAGGAAATAGAACAGATCTATATCTCTGTGTGGGTACATCTATAGAGGAAGAAACAGAATAGATCTATATCTCTCTGGTATGTGCATTCTATAGAGATGAGTTGAGAACAGACCCATATCTCTGAAATGCACATCTAGTAGGAGAAGGAAATAGAACAGATCTATATCTCTGGTGTATGGTACATCTATATATGAAATAGAACAGACTTATATTCTGTATGTGTGGTACATCTATAGAGTATGGAAACAGAATAGATCTATATCTGTATGGTACATCTATAGATGGAGCCAGAACAGATCTATATTCTGTATGGTACTATAGAGAAGGGAAACAGAACAGATTCAGTATCTCTGTATGGTACATCTATAGAGGTTTGAAACAGAAATGGATCATATCTCTATGGTAATACTATAGAGAATAAGGAATAGAACAGATCTATATCTCTGGTATGGTGACATCTATAGAGTATGAAACAGAAATAGATCTATATCACTGTATAGCACCATAGAGAAGGTAGCCATAATATCTATATTCTGGTATGGTACATTCATAGAAGGAAACAGAACAGATCTATATTTCTGGTATGGTACATCTATAGAGATGAAATAGAACAGATCTATATCTCTGGTATGGAGGATCTATAGAGAAGTATGTGGATACCTTCAAATTAGTGGATTCTACTATCCACAATTTCACTGGCTGGATAGGTGTATAAAATCGAGCACACCGCCATGCACCTCCATAGACAAACACGCTGTAGAATGGCTCTTACTGGAAGAGCTCAGGATTTCTTGCACCGGTACAGCTTTCAGCAGGATGCCACCTTTCCAATAAGCTGCTCAACAAATTTCTGCTCCTGCTAGAGTTGTCAAGCCAACTGTAAAGTGCTTGAGCATAGAAGTGAAATGCTTAGGGAGTAAAGAATGCCTGTGCTGCAGCGGAAGGCATAAGATCATAGAATCGAGACTGGCTGTGAAAATTGCTTGTCTCTTTGCCAGGCATTGGCCATCATTGACTTCTAAATCTCTTCTGAAGAATGCCAGCATAATAATGTTGTCGGGAGCTAAGATTTTATGAGGATGCGCGTCGCTGAGTTAAAGTTTCATATTAATTTGGATTCATGAATGCCATTTTCTGAATGATGAATCACGTCACTATCTGGGTGTCTGACTTAATCGGAAGCCTATGGATGCTAGGAGAATGCCACTCGCTCTAATGTATAGTGGCAATTGTAAAGTTTGGGTGAGGATAAATGGTTCTGGGCTGTTTTATATTATGTAGCCTCAGTTCTGTATAACTTATTTTTACAGCATATACTTCATATTCAGAAATGATTCTGTGTCACAACTTTGTGGTAATAGTTTGTAAGGCTCCTTCTGTTTCAGCATTAGTTTTCATGTGCAGTGCCTATATGAGAAATGGTTTGCTGAGATTGGTGTGGAAGAGACCTGACTGGCCTGCACTGAGTTCTGACTTCTAATCTTACTAACACTTTGGGATGAATTGATCATTGATTGCGAGCCAGGTCACCTCGCCAATATCAGTGCCCACCCTTAACAAGCTCTTGTGGTAGCATCGCAGCAAGTCCTTGCAGTAATGTTCCAATATCTAGTGGAAAGCCTTCCTAGAAGAGTGGAGGCGTTATAGTAAAGGGAGGACTAACTCTATATTAATGTCACATGATTTTGAACAGAGCCACTGTAGGTGTCCAAGTATACTTTGGTCATGAGGATTCTGTATGGTGTATCTATTTTCATTATCTTACCGACACCTTATCCTACAGGGCTCTGGCCGTGCGGAAAATGGTGGAGGGAAATAGGGTGTCGCTGGGACTCAGCCTTGACGCTGATGGAACACCACCTGGTTAAATGCCTTCATACAACAAATGACCGCCAGAACAGAATGCCTCTGAGACCATCTACCCAGAGAACTCTCTACTGTCTGTCTGCAGCTAATAAAGCCCATCGCATACTACACGCACTGACCGTGTAGAACTAACGGGCGACAACCAACACTTTCTGTCTATAACTGCTCCACACTGAAGCAAGTCATGGTTGGGGTTTTTGACGCGATATTTGCTAAGCACTGACATGATCTCTCTGCTCTGAGAGAATTCTAGGAATATGAAACACTGAGTTGAAAGGATGGGTTTCTATCATATCCATCCTTGTAATACTAGCCCTGCTGTGTCTGTGTCTGTCTGTGTGTGTGTGTGTGTATGTGTGTGTCTCTCTCTGTGGGAGGTGTGATGGCGCGAGTGTCTGTGTGTGTGTGTAAGGTGCGTGTGTGTGCGTGTGTGTGTGTGTGTGTGTGTGTGTGCAGTGCCGCAAAGTGCAGGTATGTGTGTGTGTGCGTGTTCTTCTGGGGAGGTGTGATGTATATGCAGGCTGTCTGTGTGTGTGTGTGTGTGGCGTGTGTGTGTGTGCAAGTGTGTGTGTGTGTATGTGTGCGTGTGGCTGGGTGAGTTGTGTGCATGTGTGTGTGTGCGTGTCTCTCTCTCTGTGGAGGGTAGAAGTGACATGCGAGGTTCATGTGTGTGTGTGTGTGTGCGTGCGTGTGTGTGCGTGTGTGTGTGTGTGTATGTGTGTGTGTGTTTGTGGTTCTCTCTCTATGGAGGTGTACATGAGTGTGTGTGTTTGGGGGTGGTGTGGGGATACGTGGTTCCTCTCTCTGTGAGGCAGATGACACGCATGTGTGTGTTTGTGTGTGTGTGTGTGTGTGTGTGTGCGTGTGCGTCAGGCGGTGTGCATGTGTGTGTGTGTCTTCTCTGTGAGTGTGTGTGTGCGATATGCGAGTGTGTGTGTGTTGTGTGTAGTGGTCTTCTGGGAGTGTGGCGACATGCGAGTGTGTTGGTGTGTGTGCATGCGCAAGGCAAGGCATGTGTGCCTTCTCTGTGGGAGGATGTATATGCGAGTGTGTGTGTGTGTGTGTGTGTGTGTGTGTGTGTGTATGTATTGTGTGTGCGTGCGCATGTGTATGTGTGTGTGTGTGTGTGTCTTCTCTCTGTGGAGTGTGTGTGCGATATGCGAGTGTGTGTGCTTGTGTGTTGTGTGTGTGCGTGTCTTTCAGAGGTGAGAGGTGGCATGCGGTGTGGCGTGTGTGTATAAGGGTGGCGGCGTGTGTGTGCGTATATGCGTATGTGTGTGTGTGTGTGTGTTTCGGGGAGTGTGGGTATGATATGCGAGTGTGTGTGTGTTGTGTGTGTGTGTGTGTGTGTGTTCTCTTTATGTAAGAGTGCATATGCGAGTGTGTGTGTGTGTGTGTGTGCGTATGTATGTATGTATGTGCGTGTGTATGTATGTACATGTGTGTGTGTGTGAGGTGTGTCTTCTGTGAGTGTGTGTGAGGAGCATGCGAGTGTGTGTGTGTGCTTGCGTATGTATGTGTGTGTGCAAGACTCCCTCTGTGGAGTGTGTAAGAGGGCGGGCGCGAGTGTGTGTGTGTGTGTGTATGCGCGTGGCGTGGCGGCGGCCCATGTGTGTGTGTGCGTGTTCTCTGTGAGTGTGTGTGTGTGTGTGTTCATGTGGCAAACAGGGCGTATGTGTGTGTGTGTGTCTTCTGTGAGTGTGTGCATGATATGCGAGGTGTGTGTGTGTGTGTTTGTGTGTGTGTGTGTGTGTGCGTGGGTGCGTATGTGTGTATGTGTGTGTGTGTGTATGTGTGTGTGTGTGTGTGCCTTTCTGTGAGTGTGTGCGACATGCAAGTGTGTGTGTGTGTGTGTGTGTGTGTGTATGTGCGTGTGTGTGTGTGTGTGCGTGTGTGTGTGTGTGTGTGCGTGTGTGTGTGTGTGTGTGCAGGTGTGTGTGTGTGTGTGTGTGTGTGTGTGTGTGTGTGTGTGTGTCTGTGTGTGTGTGTTTGTGTGTGTGTGTGTGTGTGTGTGTGTGTGTTGTGTGTGTGTGTGTGTGTGTGTGGGTGTGTGTGTGTGCCTACAGGGCTGAATTTAAACTAATGCACCAATTCAACTAACACAAATACCTAATGAACCAGCACAGAGGCTTCTCAGAATGGGAGCTTATTCATTATCCTCTCTGTTCTGTTCAATATATTATCCTTCCTGTTCTGTTCAACTATTATCCTCCCTGTTCTGTTCAACGATTATCCTGTTCTGTTCAATCCATTATCCTGTTCTGTTCAACAATTACATTATCTTCCTGTTTTGTCTAATACATTATCCTCCTGTTCTGTTCAATCCATTATCCTGTTCTGTTCAATACATTATCTTCTGTTCTGTTCAATATATTATCCTCCCTGTTCTGTTCTAACTACTATCCTCCTGTTCTGTCTCAATACATTGATCCTCCTGTCCTGTTCATTACATTCTCCTCCTGTTCTGTTCAATACATTATCCTCCTCTGTTCTGTTCAATACATTATCCTCCCAATTTGTTCTGGCTACATTATCCTCCTGTTCTGTTCATCCATTATCCTCCCTGTTCTGTCTAATACATTCTCCTTCCTGTTCTGTCTAATACATTCTCCTTCCGTTCTGTTCAATACACTTCTCCTGTTCTGTTCAATACATTCTCCTTCCTGTTCTGTCTAATATATTCTCCTCCTGTTCTGTTCAATACATTCTTCTTCTGTTCTGTTCAATACATTCTCCTCCCTGTTCTGTTCACCACTCTTCCTGTTCAGCCCAATACATTCTCCTTCCTGTTCTGTTCAATACATTATCCTCCTGTTCTGTTCCAGCTGGTCTCTGTCCTGTTTCATCCATTTCACTGTTTCATCTAATAATGTCCTGTTTCTATCTATTCGTCCTGTTTCACCATTCTGTCCTGTTCGATCTCATTCCTACTCTGTTTCCATTCATTCTTTCCTGTTTCCCATTCATTCTGTCCTGTTTCCACCATTCTGTCCTGTTTCCATCCATTCTTACTCTGTTTCCAGCCCATTATGTCCTGTTTCCATTCATTCTGTCCTGTTTCCACCATTCTGTCCTGTTTCCCCATCCATTCTCACTCTGTTTCCATCTATTACAGGTCCTGTTTCCATTCATTCTTTCCTGTTTCCATCCATTCAGATATGTTTCATCTATTCTGTCTCATTTCAACCATTATGTCCTGTTTCCAAACTATTCGTCTGATCTGTTTAATTTGTCCCCTGTTTCAGCCATTCTAGTCCATTTCAGGTTACTGTTATACTTCTGTTCTCCACAGCTGAAGACAGCTGTAGAGGGGCTTACAGCCACAGTTGCAGCACTGGGGGTAAGGCTTGTAAAAGAATACATACAATTGCTATGATACTGCTATCTGGGTTGGCATTCAGGCATATACAGTACTTACATAACCATGATATCATATTCAGTTGGTATTCCTAGGTATGTACAGTACTTACATACAACCATGATAATGCTATCTGAAGGGTATCCTCAGGCATGTACAGTGGTTTCTTACATATAACCATGATATACTGCTATCTGAAGGGTATTCCCAGGCATGTACATAATTTTTACATACAACCATGATACTGCTATCTGAAGGGTATTCTAATAGTACTTTTACATACAACCATGATACTAAGTATCTGAAGGGTATTCCCAGACATGTACAGACTTATATACAAATCATGATACTGCCATCTGAAGGGTATTCCCAGGCATGTACAGTACTTTACATACAACCAAGGATAATGCTATCTGAAGGGTATTCCTATATTGCATGGTACTTTACATACAACCATGATATTGCTATCTGAAGGGTATTCCCAGGCATCTTTGTACTTTTTACATACAACCATGATACTGCATATCTGAAGGTAATATTCCCAAGCATGTTGTACTTCATATATATACTATGATACTGCTATCTGAAGGTATTCCCAGGCATGTGTACTTTTACATACAATCATGATACTGCTATTCAAAGGTCTCAGGCATGTACAGTACTTACATACACCCAAGGATACTGCTATCTGAAGGGTATCCCAGGCATGTACAGCATTTACATATATACCAGATATCACATTCAAGGGTATTCAGGCATGTACAGTAATTTAGCATAACCATGATACTGCTATCTGAAGGGTATCCCAGGTGATATAGCAGTACAGACTACATAAACCAAGTGACATTACATTCTAGTTAATATTCCTAGGCATATATAGTAATTTTTATATATACTATGATACTGCTATCTGGAAGGTATTCCAGGCATGGTTGTACTTTTAAGAGGGCTTCACAGATAATGCCATCTAAGCGTATTCTCACGTATGTACAGACGCATTTCATTGTCGGGTTTATGTTGATGATGTAACAGTGCTTATATAGAGGGGAGGGATATACAGCTTCTTGAGAGTTGTTTAGGGGCGGGCGCTGGCTGAGGTGAAATCCGGTATCAGAGAGGGCTCCACTATGGGGAGATGGGGCTGAGCAGGATCTTCTAGTCTTCCTGGGGCTACAGGGCAGAGAATGGCATGAAGTCTCTTTTGGGGTGTCTTCTGGGACCCCAGTTTCAGAGAGAAATTACCAGGAGCAGCTTGACAAGGTTGCTGTTTGTTGCTCCAAATGCCGGTGGTTTCAGCCACTGAGCCTACAACCCACTCATCCAGACCAGAGTGCTGCTAACCTCTGCTACTATGGTATTGTAGCCAGAGAGCGTGGGCTCACTAAGTCGGGGACCTGCAAGATGGCTGGGAATCTGCTGTATGACATGGAGGAGGCTTCTCCGTAGGCCGTCCAGGCCGCTGCAGCAGGTGGTGGAGGGGGTCCAGGCGTGCTCACTGGCCCTTCAGAGAGCTGGCTAGAGAAGGGGCACTGACCGTCTCTACCACGTAATGACACTGACTTCCATCCTCCTTTTCACCATTGCTGCTGCCTGCAGGGTCACCAGGAGGGGGAGGAATTAACCTATCGCTCATGACTCTAGAGCTGAGGCCTTTTGCACAGCCAGTACAACGGACTTGCATGCAGTGGCTGTGGAAGGGGCCTAGAGCACCCACAGGCCAATGGAGAGGCACGGGGTATGTGGTATTTGTGCACCATTCGTATGTTGAGGGGAATGGGTATAGGAAGGTTTGGGAAAGACCCATTCTAAGGCTGAGGGCACAGGGTGGCGCAGGGCGAAATCGCCTCTGAGAGGATGCTGATGCCCGGCAGAGAAGCGTGATTAAGGATCTGCTATGGAGGATTTCCAAACACTGCGACTGCAGATGTGGTCTCACTTTGATCTGATTCAATGGGGAGGGGGTAATTGTTTGTGGGGGTGAGATAGCGTAGTTTTTTTTCTTTTTGTTCTGCAGGTAGGTATTTTGTTCTGAGGTGTGGCAGGCTCAGGCTGGGCACTGGGCCTGCCCAAACAGGTGACTCAGCACTTCACTCTGACTGTTTACTCCGAAACTCCATTTGTTGTATGCAGTACTACTTTTCTACTGTTGCAATGTAAATATTTAACAAAACACCAGAGTAATTCAAGTTCCTCTGTACTTTTCTTCCGCTTTGAGGATAACTATCACTGCGTCCGCCTACAACTGTGGGCTCGCCGGCCGACGAAAGACGGCATCCTAGCTGCGCCTTTTCAGAGACATGCGTGCAGACCAGCTGGCTGGAGTGTTTACGGACATATTCACACATCTCCTGTCCCAGCCTGCTGTCCCCACTTGCTTCAAGATGTTCACCATTGTTCTTGTACCAAGAGCTAAAGGTAATGAACTAAATGACTGTCGCCCGTAGTACTCTACTTCTGTCACTGCGAAGTTCTTTGAGAGGCTAGTTAAGGACTATATCACTTTACCTTACCTACACTCCTAGACCCACTTCAATTTGCTTACTGCCCTAATAGATTCAGGCGAAGGTAACGCTTATCACTGCACACTGCCCGATCTCTATCTGACAAGAGAGGACACTTGCAGGGAATACTGTTCATTGATTATAGTTCAGTATCTAATACCATGGTACCTACTAATATTAAGCTCCTGCCCTGCTCAGTAATTGGTTCCGGACTTCTGACGGGCCACTTCTAGTGGTGGGAAGGTAGGAAATAACACTAACTTTCGCTGATCTCAACATAGGCCTCACATGTGTATGTTTCAGGCCTCTCTCTACTCCCTTGTTCACCTAAGGATTACAGGCTACACGCTCCAACTCTTAATCATTATCAGGTTTGTAGACGACAACAGTAGTAGGCTTGATTACCAATAATGACTTAGACAGTCACAGGAGAGGTGAGGTGAGCCGGGTGAGGGTGCCAGAAATACCACTTCTCACCGCTGCCAACAAAATAGTGCCTTGCCTAGTTCGAGAGTAATCGCTGTTCTACATTCAGCTATGTCATAAGAGATGGGGAGAAAGAAGACATACAAAAAGGTTATAATATTGCAAAATACATAAGGTTAGGGAGTTCAAGAAACAGAGAATAATCTTCCTCCGCACCATTATTATGTAATGACGGTTGTTGTGGTGTGCGTGAATGATGGGGTTGCCAGGTCTATGAATGATGGGCTGCCAGGCGCGTAATGATGGGTTATTGTGTAACGATGGGTTGCCAGTCTGCGAATTGATGGGTTGCCAGGTCTGCGAATGATGGGTTGCCAGGTGCATGTGAATGATGGGTTGCCAGGTGCGAATGATGGGTTGCCAGGGTGTGCGAATGATGGGTTGCCAGGTGTGCGAATGATGGTTGCCAGGTGTGCGAATGATGGGTTGCCAGGGACCGGTGGGTTAGTAGGACTGGTGACGCCGAGCGCTGGAGATGGGAGCGGATAGACGATACATCGAGCAGTAGAGTAGAGGCAGAGAGAGAGAGAGCTAGAGAGAGAGAGAGAGAGAGAGCGAGAGAGAGAGAGAGAGAGGAGAGAGAGAGAGAGAGAGAGAGAGAGAGAGAGAGAGAGAGAGAGAGAGCCAGAGAGGGAGAGAGAGAGAGACAGAGAGAGAGAGAGAGAGAGAGAGAGAGAGAGAGAGGGAGGCTATAAACGCATTTCATGCAATTCTACATCATTTTAGATGACTTGAGACTTTAGCAGAATCTTTTTAATACTGTATATGATCAAATGACAGGCTACTTTGACACTGACAAACTGATAATCTGAGATCAATAAAACCACCTTGTCTTGAATCAATCAATACCTAGGCCTAGTTGGTGAGGAAATACACATGTTGAATAATATGAGGAGGAAATTATAGTCTCATAAGTTTTTCACTGACTCACCTAACAGTAGTGGGCTAGAAGCAGACTCTGATGAAACCTGCTCCAGGAGCGCCAGGACTCAGATCAGCGTAAGGTTCACTCTTCCAACAGACACCATCAAGTACACAAACGCCAAGACAACGAGGAGTTGCTTCGGGACAAGTCTCTGAATGTCCTTGAGGGCTCCAGCCAGGAGCTCCGGACTTGAGTCCCAATCGACATTCTCTGAAGACCTGAAAATAGCCAGCAGTGACTCTCCCATCCAACCTGACAGAGCTTGAGAGGATCTGCAGAGAAGAATGGGAGAATTCATCAAATATATAGGTGTGCCAAACTTGTAAAGTGTGTCATACCTAAGAAGCACTGAGGCTGCACTGCCATGTTGTAAGGCCTAACAAAGTACTGAGTAATGGTCTGAATATTTATGTCAATCAGATATTTCAGTTTATTTTATTTTATAAATTTGTACAATTTCAAAAACCTTGTTTTACTTTGTCATTATAGCGTATTGTGTGTAGACTGATAATCAATTTAATCATTTTAGAATAATAGTTGTAATGAATAAAATAAATGTAAAGTCAAGGGGTCTGAAAACTTTCTGAATGCACTGTGTTTGTAGTATATAGATAGATTATATATTTCAACAGGAGCCATTTTCCAACCTGTTTTTTCTACCCGATAACGATGAGATAGCCTATAGGAGGAGGCATGTAGAGACCTGGCCGTGTGATGCCAGGACAACAACCTCCTCAATGTGAGGTGACAAATGGAGCTGATCGACTACAGGAAAGGAGGGCTGACAACACACCCCCTATCTATATCGACGGGGCTATAGTGGAGCGGGGTTTGTATTTCAAGTCTTTGGTGTCTATAATTCACAAATTCATTATGGTCTGGGTAAACATATCAAGATAGTCAGTGAGAGAGGGCACTGACAACATTTTTTCTCAGGAGACTGGAAAGACGGTATGGCCGCCAGATCTCAAAAGGTTCTACAGCTGTACTCATCAATAGAGCATCCAGACTGGCGTATCACCGCTTGGTATGGCAACTGCTCGCATCCACCGTAATGCGCTTCAGAGGGTGTGCGAACGCCTGCAGTACATCAGGCCAAGCTTCCTGCCATCCAGGAACTATATACCAGGCGGTGTCAGAAGAAGGCCCTAAAATTGTCAAAGACTCCCAGTCACACCATAGATTGCCTTGCTAACACGGGCAACGCTGAGTCTAGGGTCTAAAAGGCTGCTTAACAGCTTCTACCCCCAAGCCATAAGACTGCTGAACAATTAATCAAACCGGCTACCCGGATTCATTTACATTGACCCCACCCCCAGTGTTTTTAACACTGCTGCTACTCGGGCTGTTTATTATTATTCATAAGGCCACTTTTACTCCTACCTACATCACTGCCTCAAAAGTTTGGGGTCACTTAGACATTTTCTTGTTTTAGAAAGAAAGTTTGTTTTTTTTGTCCATTAAAATAACACTAAATTGATCAAATGAAATACAGTTTTGACATTGTTAATGTTTTAAATGGCCATTGTAGCTGGAAGGTTGATTTTTAATGGAACATCTACATAGGTATACAGCGCCCATTATCAGCAACTATCAGTCCTATGTTCCATCGCCACGTTGTGTTTCCTTGTAATCCAGTTTATCATTTTAAGCCTAACGCCAACAGTGAAGTGGCGACCTGATGTCTCGACTTAGGCAGAGTTGCAAGAAAGCTTGCAGATCTCAGACTGCTCAATCTTTTCTTTTGATTGGCTGGCCCGAGATATGGCTTTTCTTTGCAACTCTGCCTAGAAGGTCAGTATTGGTTATGTTACCTTGTCCTTGGCATTTTTCCTATTTTGTTACCTTACAACCTGGAATTAAAATGGATTTTTGGGGGTTTGTATCATTTTGATTTACGTTGATATTTTTGTTTATTTAGCAGATGTTTCATTCAGGAGCGACTTCATATGTTAGTGAGTGCATACATTTTCATACTTGCCCCGTGGGAACGAATCCACAAACTCGGCGCGGTAAGCCGCCTATGCTCTACTAACTGAGCTGGCAGCCAACATGCCTGCTACATTGAAGATGCAAAATATTTTTTCTGCGAAATAAAACAAGAATAAGACAAAAACGAAGACTTGAGCGCAGTATAACTATTCACCTCCCAAATAATACTTTTAGGAGCCTACCTTTTGCAGAAATTATAGCTGTAAGTCTCTTAAAGTGTCTCTATAAGCTTGGTACATCTAGCCACTGATTTTTTGCCCATTCTTCAAGGCAAAACTGCTCCAGCTCCTTCAAGGTTGATGGGTTCCACAGTGTATAGCACCTTGGTCATACCTACAGATTCTCAATTGATTGAGGTCTGGGCTTTTGACTAGGCTATTCCAAGACATTTAAATGTTTCCCCTTTAAACCACTCCAGTGTTGCTTTGATGTATGCTTAGGTCATTGTCCCTACAAGGTGAACCTCCGTCCTGTCTCTCAAATTCTGAAGACTGCAGGTTTCCCAAGAACTCTCTCTTTGTATTTAGCGCCATCCATCATTCATGCCTAATTCTGACTAGTTTCCAGTACTTGCTGATGAAAATGACCTCTGCCAGCATGATGCTGCCTACCACCATGCTTCACTGTGGGGATGGTGGTTTTCGGGTGATGAGAGGTGTTGGGTTTGCGCCAGATATGCATTTTCTTGATGGCCAAAAAGCTCAATTTAGTCTCATCTGACTGAGTATTTTCTTCCCCATATGTTTGGGAGCCTCCACATGCTCTTTTGCTAACACCAAACATGTTTGCCATTTTTTCTTTGAATGGCTTTTTCTGATATCTTTCCGTAAAGCCCAGCTCTGTGGAGGTAATGGCTAGTGGTCCATGGACAGATACTGTATCTTCACTGGAGCTTTGCAGCCCTTCCAGGGTTATCTTTGTCTCTTTGTTGCCTCTCTGATTAATGCCTCTTGCCAACTCCTGATTTGTAACTTCACAATCTTTGTCCCTGACCTGCCTTGGAGAGCCTTGGTCTTCATGGTGCCACTGCTTGGTGGGTGCGCCTCTTGTTTAGAAAAAACACACTCGGGCCTTTCAGAACAGGTGCACAGTACTGAAATCATTTGAGTGATCATGTGACACTCCTAGATTGCACAGGTGCATAATTTATTTAACTAATTATGTGACTTAAGGTAATTGCTGCACCAGATCTTATTTAGGGCTTATAGCAAAGGAGGTGGAATAGCATATGCACGCATCACTTTTCCGTTAATTATTTTATAATTTTTTGAGTCAGTTATTTTTTATTTACTTACCACTTGACTATTTAAAGTGTTCATTATATGAAATGCAATAAAATTCATTTAATTATAGGCTAGCTGCAAATAGAAATGCTATGGATATATAACATTTTTGTAAGGCATCATCTTTACATATAATCACTAACTGTAATGCTTCTGACTTCCTAAGTGCCGATGCCATACTATGCCAGCATGAACGCTTTATTATCAAGGATTTTAAAATCTATAGCGCCTGGGTAATTTGTGAGCCTCAGATCACTCTCGTACTTGAGTCTCTAGATTTACTCTTCTGTACTTAGAGTCTCCTAGATCACTTCTCGTACTTAGAGCTTCCCAGGATCACTCCTCTCTCGGCACTTTCAGAGCCTCTCAGATCACCTCTCGGCACTCAGAGTCCCCTAGATCACTCCTGTACTTCAGAGCCTCCCAGATTACCCCTCTCGGTACCTCAGGAGCCTCTAGATCACTCCTCTCGGTAATTCAGAGCCCCCAGATTACCTCTCGGTACTTGAGCTTCTAGATTGCTCTCTCTGCACTCTCAGAGCTCCTCTAGATTACCTTCGTACTAGAGCTCTCTTCTAGATTACCTCTGTACTCCTAGAGTTTCCCCAGATTACCTTCGGTACTCAGAGCTCTAGATTACCTCCTTCTCGGTACTTGTAATTTCCTCAGATTACTCCTTCTCGTACTTAGAGTTTCAGATTACCTTCACTCAGAGTTTCGATCACTTCCTTCGTATCTTTGTAGATTTCTAGATCACTTCCTTCTCGGTAATTTCAGAGTTTCACGATTGCCTCCTTTCGTAAACTTTTGACATTGCAATTTTCCACTGGTCAACAGGCGAGGTAATTGAAGGCGTTGTAGGTTCAGAGCTGTGGAAGTTACATCGGGCAGGCCTTAATGGAGATCACAGGAACCGCTTGGGGAGTAAGGAGGTGTGGAGCGCCAATGGGTGTTATGTGCAGGGACAGAGGAGGGGGCTAGATGTGGATGGGAATATTGCGCTAACAATGGTATTTTTTAACTGCAATCTTCTTCTTCTTGTGAGTTAATAGGTAATGAGGGAGACTGAAATATTTGCTTATATTAAAACAGTCTGAAAAAGTATGAAATAGTATGAAATAATCTGAATAACTAAATAGACAAACAGATTGAAACTGGTTTGAAACTGCTTCAGCACAGTCTGAAATAGAATGAAACTGGCTTGAAATACTTGCTCATCTCTGTTTTCCTGGTCCGGGGATAGTTTTTACAGCATGTTAGTGGTCACCCTTTGGACCATAACTCTTTGAACCTCTTTATTTCTAACCCAACTATAACTTAACTACTTAATTCTAATTTCTTAATTTTAATTTATTTATAATTTAATTTAATTTTACTTTATTTTAATTTATTTATTTTAATTTTTATTTATTTAATTTTTAATTTAATTTTTTTTATTTAATTATTATTTTTATTTATTATAAATTATAATTTATTAATTTTTATATTAATATTTTATTTTAATTTTATTTATTTTTTTTTTATTAATATTTTTATTTAATTTTTTATTTAATTTTTATTATTTAATTATTTATTTTTATATTTATTTTTATTATTTTTATTTTAATTTTTTATTTTTATTTTAATTTCTTTTTATTTAATTCTATTTTTTACTTCTTTTATTATATTTTAATTTTTTAATTATTTTTATTAAATTAATTTTATTTAATATTTTTTTTTATTTATTTTTATTTTAATTTACTTTATTTTAATTTTATTTTATTTTAATTTTTACTTTAATTTATTTATTTAATTTTTATTTTAACTTTTATTAACTTAATTTATTTTATAACTTATATTTTTTAATTTAATTTATTTTACTTTATTTTAATTTTTATTTTATTTTAATTTATTTTATTTTAATTTTTTTTTAATTTAATTTATATTTATTTACTTATTATTTAATTGTTTATGATTATTTAATTTTTATTTTAATATTATTTATTTTTATTTAATTTTTTTATTTTCTATTTAATTTTATTTTATTTACTTATTTTTTTATTTATTTTGATTTTAATTTATTTATTATTTTTATTTAATTTTTTATTTATTTTAATTTTTATTTTAATTATTATTTTTTATTTATATTTTTATTTTAATTTTTATTTATTTTATTTTTAATTTTTATTTAATTTTTTATTTTAATTTTTATTTATTTATTTATTACTTTATTTTTTAATTATTTTTATTAATTTTATTTTAATTTTTATTTTATTTTAATTTTAATTTATTTTTTACTTTTTAATTTTTACTTTTTTTTATTTTAATTTTAATTTTATTTATATTTATTTTACATTTTATTTTTTTATTTTAATTTTTATTTATATTTTTATTTTAATTTTTATTTTAATTTATTTAATTTTTATTTTATTTTTACTTTATTTAATTTTTATTTATTTATTTAATTTTTATTTATATCTTTTTATTAATACTTTATTTTAATTTCATAATTTTTATTTATATTATTAATTAATTTTATTTTTATTTATTAATTTATTTTATTAATTTTATTTATTTAATTTTTTTACTTTTATTAATTTTTATTTTATTTAATTTTTATTTAATTTATTTTATTTTAATTTTTAATTTTATTTTAATTTTATTTTATTTTTTTACTTTATATTATTACTATTATTTTAATTTTACATTTATTATTTTCTTAATTTACTTTTTTATTTTAATTTTTATTTTATTTATTTTATTTTAATTTTACTTTTACTAATTTTATTTTAATTTGCGTTATTTTAATTATTTTATTTTATTTTTACTTTATATTTATTTTATACTTTAATTTTTATTTTTATTTATTTTTATTTTATTTTATTTTTATTTTAATTTTACTTTATTTATTTTACTTTATTATTTATTTTTTACTTTAATTTTTATTTCTATTTACTTTAATTTAATTTTACTTTATTATTTTTATTTTAATTTTTATTTTAATTTTTATTTATTTATTTATTTTAATTTATTTTATTTTAATTCTACCTTATTTTAATTTTTATTTTTATTTAATTTTAACTATTTTATATTTATTTAATTTTTACTTTAAAATTTAATTTTTATTTTAATTTGTATTTTATTTTTATTAATTTTACTTAATTTTTACTTACTTTTATTTATTTTCTACTTAATTATTAATTTTTATTTATTTTTACTTTATTATTATTTATTTTATTTTAATTTTTACTTTTAATTTTATTTTATTTTAATTTTTTTATATTTATTTTTTAATTTTATATTATTTTTATTTTAATTTTACTTTATTAATTTTATTTTTATTTAATTTTATTTTATTTATTTAATTTTTATTTAATTTTTATTTTTAATTTTAATTTAATTTTTTACTTATTATTATTTTATAATTATTTTATTATTTAATTTATTTCTATTTAATTTTAATTACTTTTTTAATTTTAATTTATTTCTTTTATTTTAATTTTTTATTTTTTAATTTGTATTTTTAATTTTAATTTTTATATTTTATTTAATTTTTTTATTTTTTGTTTAATTTCTTATTTTTATTTTAATTTTTTGATTTCATTAATTTTACTTTTTTATAATTATTTTATTTATTTTATTTTATTTAAATATTTAATTTCTTATTATTCTTTTATTTAATTTTTACTTTAATTTTGAATTTTTACTTTTCATTTTAATTTTTTTTTATTATTTTACTTTTATTATTTTAATTTAATTTTTTATTTTATATTTTAATTTTATTTTTATTTTTAATTTTAATTTTACTTTTAATTTTTTTATTTTAATTTTTGTTTCTAATCTTTTTATTAATTTGTTTTAATTTTTTTTATTTTAATTTTAACTTATTTTAACTCTTTGACTTTTATTCTAACCCTATCTTATAACACTTCAAATCTTCACTATTTACTAACCCAACATCAACTCATACATTCTAACCTAACCTAACCTTATTTAAACTCTCTTAATTCACATTCTAACCTATACTACATTTAAATTATTTGCTAACTTCAATTTATAACCACTCTTGAAATTCATACTTAACTCTTAAATTACTTTTGCTCTAACTCTTGAACTATAACTCTTAACCTTCTTATTCTTCTAACATACCTTAATTTTACTTTATTTCAACTTACAATTTATAATTTGAACTGACTTATCATATTTAAATTCTGCATTTATTTCTAAACTTACTTACATACTTAATTTTATTATTTATGTTAATTATTTTTTAATTTATTTTTAATTTATTTCTAATCAGAATTTGCAATTTTAACTATAATATTAACTTTACCTTTGTCTTAATTTTTTTGGTTTCTATAATTTAATCTCTTACTTATTTCAATTTGTAATTCATAACTTAATTTACTTATTTCAATCTTTTTGAATCTATA
>NW_025533939.1:225000-336477 GCF_020615455.1 Coregonus clupeaformis | reverse complement strand
AAACATTGCATGCCAACTGACTTTGAAAGTCCCATGTTGCAGTTCTGCTGTGAGACCTATGCAGAGGCCAAAACTTTACAGGAGCAGGGAGGACATCTTGTGGTTCAATCCTGGTACTGGGCCCATATGTAAGGCACATCATGTAGTCCTTTAGTATTAGTTTAGTCCAGCGTTTCCAAACGGTCCTGGGGTCCCCAAAAGGTAGCTTGCTCCTAAAGCACCACAGCTGATTCTAATAATTCTGTGCTTGATGATGAGTTGATTATTTGAAACATGTGTGTAGTGCTAGGGCAAAACTCCCACGTGGCCTTCCGAGTTTGGGAAACCTGCTTTAGGCTAATACTAGCCTATTAGGATGACTTGTTCTATCTCTTAATGCCAACCGCTGAACTCTGGTTTCTACTAATTACTTGTCCCAGGTGACCATTATGAATCTAATAGCAAAACAAATGTTTCTAAATTGCTCTTTGAATGTAACATGCCACAGTCTGTCAATTACACTGTGGAAATCACATTTCCATCTTTCTTATCCCCTGTGTCGCCATTGAAGACATGTCACAATCATTGACCTGGAAAAAGTCTATGATTCCCTGGGGATAATTACAACATGATGTCCTGTAATTGTTCCATGATACACGCACTTACATTACCCACCATGTATGTTGTTCACTAACACGCCTAAAAGCTACGTATTGTACCTTTTTAGTTGCCTGCAGTTCAGTCAATGTTTGTGTGTGTATATACAACCATCTGGCATCATCCACATCCTTTGACTATTGTAGCACAGTAAAATGCTTACAAAGGAGGGGAAAAGAAACGAGTGATAATGAAATAACAGTAACAAGAATTGTAAATTAGATGAATAATTGACAATTATTAGTTGTGTAATAGCCTTGCATGCAGTCAAGAAAACATTGCATGCCAACTGACTTTGAAAGTCCCATGTTGCAGTGCTTGAGAGACTCATGCAGAGGCCAAAACTTACAGTGATACTGGAGGACATCTTGTGGTTCAACTGGTACTGCCCATGTGTGCGCACATCATGGGGGAGTCCCTTTTAGTATTAGTTTGAAATTAAATGCCTCAAACGCTGTCCTGGGTCCCCTATAAGGTAGCACAGCATTCCCAGCACTCCACAGCTGATTCTAATACTCCCAGCTTGATGGGATGAGTTGATTATTTGAATCAGCTGTGTAGTGCTAGGCAAAAATCCCCAAAACGTGTCTGAGTTTGGAAACTCCTGCTTTAGGCTAATACTACTACACAGGCTTACACCCACCCCACAACTGAACTCTGGTTTTCACTTTAATTACTTGTCCTAGGTGACCATTATGAATCTAATAGCAAACAAATGTTTCTAAACGTTTCAATGTAACATGCTACAGTCTGTCAATTACACTGTGGATATCACATTTCCATCTTTCTTATCCCCTGCCGCCATTGAAGACATGTCACAATCATTGACGAAAAGTCCATGTATTCCCAGATAATTACAACATAGATGTCCCAATTGGTCAATTTATACACGCACTCTGCTAATACCCACCATGTATATTGTTCACTCACGCCTAAAAAGCTACGCATTGTACCTTTAGTTGCTCGTAGTCTAGCTTCAATGTTTGTGTGTGTATATACAACCATCTGGCATCATCCACATCCTTTGACTATTGTAGCACAGTAAAATGCTTTACAAAGGAGGGGAAAGAAACGAGTGATAGTCAAACAATAGCAACAAGAATTGTGTTCAGATGAATAATTGACACTCATTACATGTGTGTAATAGCCTTGCATGCAGTCAAGAAAATATTTGCATGCCAACTGACTTTGAAAGTCCCATGTTGCAGTTCTGCTGTGAGACTCCATGCAGAGGCCAAAACTTACAGTGGAGCAGGAGGACATCTTGTGGTTCAACTCGTACTGCCCATATGTGCGCACATCATGGGGAGTCCTTTATATTAGTTTTAGTCCAGCGTTTCCAAACGCTGTCCTGGGGTCCCTGTTGGGTGTTGCTTGTTCTAGCAGACTCCACAGCTGATTCTAATACTCCTCAGCTTGATGATGAGAGTTGATTATTTGAAACAGCTGTGTAGTGCTAGGGCAAAACTCCCAAAACGTGGCCCGAGTTTGGGAACTTGCGTAGGGCTAATAGCCTATTAGGATGACTTGGTTCTATCTCTTTAATGCCAAACCGCTGAACTCTGGTTTTCACTAATTACTTGTCCTAGGTGACCATTATGAATCTAATAGCAAAACAAACAAGCCTTCTAAATTGCTCTTTGAATGTAACATGCTACAGTCTGTCAGACTGAGACTGTGGAAATCACATTTCCATCTTTTTACCTGTGTCATTGGCTGAAGACATGAACACAATCATTGACTGAAAAGTCCATGTATTCTCAGATAATTACAACATAGATGTCCTGTAATTGTTCCATGTACACGCACCCCACATTACCCACCATGTATGTTGTTCCACACACGTCAGTTTGGCCGTATTGTACCTTTTTAGTTGCCTGCATTCTAGCTTCAATGTTTGTGTGGTGTATATACAACCATCTGGCATCATCCACATCCTTTGGACTATAGTAGCACAGTAAAATGCTTACTAAATGAGGGAAAAGAATTGAGGATAACAGGCCGAATAGTGCAACAAGAATTGTGTTCAGATGAATAATTGACACTATTAGTTGTGTGTAATAGCCTTTGCATGGCAGTCAAGAAAACCTTGCATGCCAACTGACTTTGGAAAGTCCTTATGTTGCAGTGCTGTTGGAGAGACTCATGGCAGAGGCCAAATCTTTACAGGGAGCATTGAGACATCTTGTGGCTCAAATCAAAAAATGCCTATGTGTGCGCACATCATGGGGAGTCCCTTAGTATTAGTTTTAGTCCAGCTGCTTCTAAACGTCGGTCCTGGGGTCCCTACAGTGTGTTTTGTTTTGCTCTAGCACTCCAGCTGGGGATTCTAATACCCCAGCTTGATGATGAGTTGATTATTTGAAACAGCTGTAAAAAAGCTAGGGCAAAACCTCCTGAAACGTAAGGCCCGAGTTTGGGAAATCCCGCTTTAGGCTAATACTTAGCTTCATTAGGATGACTTGTCTCTATCGCTTTAATGCCAACCGCTGAACTCTGGTTTTCACTAATTACTTGTCCCAGGTGACCATTATGAATCTAATAGCAAAACAATACTTTGAATTGCTTTGAATGTAACATGCCACAGTCTGTCAATTACACTGTGGAAATCACATTTCATCTTCTTATCCCCTGTGTCACATTGAAGACATGTCAACAACCACTGACGAAAGTCCATAATTCCTTGATAATTACAACATAGAGGAACCTGGTAATTGGTCCAGTGATAACACTCTAAAATTACCCACCATGTATACCTACATTAACATGTCTAAAAGCTACGATTGCACTTTTAGTTGCCTGAAGTCTAGCTTCATTGTTTGTGTGTATATATACAACCATCTGGTATCATCCACACTTCCCTTGGACTATAGTAGCACAGTAAAATTATTTACAAAGGAGGGGGAAAGAAACACAATAGACAGAGTGTCAAGAGTAACAAGAATTGTGTTCAGACAGGTCAATTGACACTATTAGTTGTGTGTAAGCAGCCTGTGGCATGCAGTCAAGAAAAAACATTGCATGCCAACTGACTTGAGAAAGTCCCACAATAAAGGCTTGAGACTCCAGAGGCCAAAACTTTTACAGTGAAATACGGAGGACATCTTGTGGTTCAACTTCGGCACGCTCCATAAAAAGACACATCATATGAGTCCCTTAATTAGTTTTAGCCCAGTGCTTCAAACGCTAACTGGGGCCTCATGGTAATGTTGTTATTTGTATCACATTTGATTATTATACTTTATTGATGATGAGCGATTATTTGAATCAAATGTGGTGTATATGTGTATTAGGCAAAATCAAACGTGTTCTCGCAGTTTGAAACTCCTGCTTAAAGCCAATACTAGCCTATTAGGGATGACTTGGTTCTATCAGCTTAATGCCAAATCCACTCTGAACTCGGCTTCCACCAATTAATTTCTGTCCCCAGGTGACCATTATGGAATCATAGCAAAACAAATATTTCTAAATTGCTCTTTGAATGTAACATGCTACAAATATGTTAATTACCATAATTCGTGGAAATCATCACCTTCTTCCTTCCTTATCCCCCCTGTGTTGCCATTGAAGACATGTCACAATCATTGAATGAAAAAGTCCATGTATTCTCTAAGCATAGTCACAAACATATTTGTTCCCAATTGGTCCATGTATACACGCACTCTACATTACTCCACCATGTATGTTGTTCACTAAACATGTCTAAAAGCTACGTATTGCACCTTAGTTGCCTCCAGTTCTAGCTTCACTGTTTGTGTAAAATATACAACCATCTGGCATCCACATCCTTTTGACTATTGTAGCACAGTAAAAATGCTTTACAAAGGAGGAAAAAGAAACGAGTGATAATGTAGGCCAACAGTAACAAGAATTGGGTGTCTAGGATGAATAATTGACACTATTAGTTGTGTAATAGCCTTTGCATGCAGTCAAGAAAACATTGCATGCCAACTGACTTTGAAAGTCCTATGTTGCAGTTCTGCTGTGAAACCCATGCAGAGGCCAAAACTTACAGTGGAGCAGGAGGACATCTGCAGTGGTTCAACTCGTACTGTTCATGTGTGCGCACATCATGGGGGAGTCCCTTTAGTATTAGTTATTTAGTCCAGCTGCCAAACGCGGTCCTGGGGTCCCTAAGGGGTGCTGCTGGGCACCAGCACTCCACAGCTGATTCTAATACTCCCAGCTTGATGATGAGCTGATATTTTGAAACAGCTGTGTAGTGCTAGGCAAAAACTCTCAAACGTGGGCCCGAGTTTGGGAAACTCCTGCTTTAGGCTAATACTAGCCTATTAGGATGAATTTTATTCTATCTCTTTAATGCCAACCGCTTTCGAACTCTGGTTTTACCAATTACTTGTCCCAGGTGACCATTATGAATCTAATAGCAAAACAAAATGTTTGGAATTTGTTTGAATGTAACATGCTACAGTCTGTCAATTACACTGTATGCCCACATTTCCATCTTTCTTATCCCCTGTAGTTCACATTGAAGACATGTCACAATCATTGACTGTAAAAGTCCATGTATTCCTCAGATAATTACAACATAGATGTCCTGTACGTTCCATGTATACACTAATTTTACATTACCCACCATGTATGTTGTTCACTAACACGTCTAAAGCTACGTATTGCCTTCCTAGTTGCCTGCAGTCTCAGTTTCAATGTTTGTGTATGTATACACAATCATCTGGCATCATCTACATCCTTTTGACTATAGTAGCACAGAAAATGTTTACAAAGGAGGGGGAAAGAACGAGTGATAATGTAGGCCGAATAGCAACAAGAATTGTGTTCAGATGAATAATTGACATCAATTAGTTGCAGTGTAATAGTCTTGCATGCAGTCAAGAAAAAACCTTGCATGCCAACTGACTTTGAAAGTCCCATGCTGCAGTGCTGCTGAGAGACTCATGCAGAGGCCAAATCTTTACAGTGGAGCATTGAGGACATCTTGTGGTTCAACCCTGGGTACTGCCCATGTGTGCGCACACCATGGGGAGTCCCTTTTAGTATTAGCTTTTAGTCCAGCGCCGCTTCCAAACGCGGTCCTGGGGTCCCTATAAGCTGGGTGCTGTTTACCCTAGCACTCCACAGCTGATTCTAATACTCCCAGCTTGATGATGAGTTGATTATTTGAAACAGCTGTGTAGTGCTATGGCGGAAAAACTCCCAAAACGTGGCTCCGAGTTTGGGAAACCTGCTTTAGGCTAATACTAGCCTATTAGGATGACTTGGTTCTATCGTTTTAATGCCAAACCGCTGAACTCCTGGTTTTCACCAATTACTTGTCCCAGGTGAACATTACGTATCTAATAGCAAAAACAAATGTTTTTAAATGGCTATTTGAATGTAACATGCTACTGTTCTGTCAATTAACTGTGGATATCACATTTCATCTTTCTTTATCCCCTGTGTTTGCCATTGAAGAAATGTCACCACCATTGGACGGAAAAAGTCCATGTATTCTCTAGATACTCATAAATATAGATGTCCTGTTGTCCATGTATACACGCACCTCTACATTACCCACTATGTATGTTGTTCACTAACATGTCTAAAAGCTACGATGAACCTTTTTAGTTGCAATGAAGTCTAGCTTCAATGTTTGTGTGTGTATATACAACCATCTGGCATCATCCACTTTTGGACTATAGTAGCACAGTAAAATGCTTTACAAAGGAGGGGGAAAAAGAAACGAGTGATACTGCAGGACATAAGAGTAACAAGAATTGTGTTCAGATGAATAATTGACACTATTAGTCGTGTGTGTAATAGCCTTGCATGCAGTCAAGAAAAAACATTGTATGCCAACTGACTTTGAAAGTCCCATGTTGCATGGGCTTCTGAGAGACTCATGCAGAGGCCAAACTTACAGTGGAGCACGTGAGGACATCTTGTGTTCAACCCGGTACGCCCATGTGTAAGCGCCATCATGGGGGAGTCCTTTTAGTATTAGTTTAGGCCCAGCGCTTCCCAAACGCGTGTCCTGGGGTCCTAAGGGAACTGCTGTTGCCAGCACCAATGTATGATTATTATACTCCCAGCTTGATGATGAGTTGATTATTTGAATCAAATGTGTAGTATATGGGTAGTGCTAGGGCAAAACTCCAAAACGTAAGTTTGAGTTTGGGAAACTCCTGGCTTTAGGCTAATACTAGCCTATTAGGATGACTTGGTTCTATCGCTTTAATGCCAACCACTGAACTCGGGGTTTTCACTAATTACTTGTCCCAGGTGACCATTATGAATCTAATAGCAAAACAGTATTTCTAAATTGCTCTTTGAATGTAGCATGCTACAGTCTGTCACTTACACTGTGGAAATCACACTTCCATCTTTCTTTCTTATCCCCTGTGTCGCCATTGAAGATATGTCACAATTCATTGACGGAAAAAGTCCATGTATTCCCTCATATAATTACAACATAGATGTCCTGTAATTGGTCCATGTATACACGCACTCTACATTACCCACCATGTGAAGTGTTGTTCACTAACATGCCTAAAGAAAGCTACGTTTGCACCTTTTTAGTTGGCCTGAAGTCTAGCTTCAATGTTTGTGTGTGTATATACAACCATCTGGCATCATCCACATCCTTGTGGGACTATTGTGGCACAGTAAAAATGCTTTTACAAAGGAGGGGGAAAAAGAAACGAAAGTGATAATGTAGGCTCTAACAGTAACAAGAATTGTGTTCAGATGAATAATTGACACTATTATTGTGTGTAATAGCCTTGCAAGTGCAGTCAAGAAAAACATTGGGCATCCAACTGACTTTGAAAGTCCCATGTTGCAAAGTTCTGCTGTGAGACTCATGCAGAGGCCAAAACTTTTACAGTGGAGCAGGAGGACATCTTGTGGTTCAACTGGGTCACTGCCCATGTGCCACATCATGGGGGAGTCCCTTTTAGTATTAGCTTTAGTCCAGCGCTTTCCTAAACGCGGTCCTGGGGTCCCTAAGGGGTGCTTTTGTTCCTAGGCACTCCACAGCTGGATTCTAATACCCAGCTTGATGATGAGCTGATTATTTGAAAACAGCTAGAGAGAATAGTGTAGGCAAAAACCTCAAAACGTGGGCCTAGTTTGGGAAATCCTGCTTTAGGCTAATACCAGCCTAATAGGATGACTTGTTTATCTCTTAAATGCCAAACCGCT
Organism: Coregonus clupeaformis; assembly: GCF_020615455.1. NCBI lineage: Eukaryota > Metazoa > Chordata > Actinopteri > Salmoniformes > Salmonidae > Coregonus > Coregonus clupeaformis. The sequence goes on along the minus strand of NW_025533939.1, from coordinate 328,680 downwards.
GAACTCTGGTTTTCACTAATTACACTTGTCCCAGGTGAGCATTATGAATCTAATAGCAAAACAAATGTTTCTAAATTGCTCTTTGAATGAACATGCTACAGTCTGTCAATTACACCGTGGAAACCACATTTCATCTTTCTTAGTCCTCTGTGTCGCTATTGAAGACATGTCACAACCACACTGAAAAAGTCCATGTATTCTCAGATAATTTACAACATATAGATGTCCTGTAATTGTTCCATGTATACACGCACCTCTACATTACCCACCATGTATGTTGTTCACTAACACGCCTAAAAGCTACGATTGATACCTTTTAGTTGCCTGCAGTCTAGCTTCAATGTTTGTGTGTGCATGCATACAACCATCTGGCATCATCCACATCCTTTTGGACTATAGTAAATTAGCAAAATGGTTTATACAAAGGAGGGGGAAAAGAAACGAGTGATAATGTAGGCCGAATAGTAACAAGAATTGTGTTCAGATGAATAATTGACACTATTAGTTGTGTAGTAATAGCCTTTGCATGCAGTCAAGAAAAACCTTGCATGCCAACTGACTTTGAAAGTCCCATGTTGCAGTGCATGCTTGAGGAGGCTCAAGTGCAGAGTAGCCAAATCTTTACAGTGGAGCATTGAGGACATCTTGTGGGTCAACTCGGCTACTGCCCATGTGTGCGCACATCATGGGGGAGTCCCTTTTAGTATTAGCTCTTAGTCCAAGCGCTTCCTAAACGCTGTCCTGGGGTCCCTAGGTGGGTGCGCGGCTTTGCTCTAGCACTCCACAGCTGATTCTAATACCCCAGCTTGATGATGAGTTGATTATTTGAAACAGCTGCAAAGACATGGGCAAAAACTCCCAAAAACGTGGCCCGAGTTTGGGAAACTCCCTCAAGGCTTTAGGCTAATACTAGCCTACTAGGATGATTGGTCATTTAATGCCGGAACGCTGAATTGTTTTACTAATTACTTGTCCCAGGTAGGGCGAACATTGAGCTCTAATACAAAAACAAATGTTTCTAAATGGCTATTTGAATGTAACATGCCACTGTCTGTCAATTACACTGTGGATATCACCATTTCCATCTTTCTTATCCCCTGGTCGATCATTGAAGACATGTCACAATCATTGACGGAAAAAGTCCATGTATTCCTCAGATAATTACAACACAGATGTCCTGGATTGGTCCATGTATACACGCACCCTCTACATTACCCACCATGTATGTTGTTCACTAACATGTCTAAAAGCTACGTATTGCACCTTTTAGTTGCCTGAAGTCTAGCTTCAATGTTTGTGTGTGTATATACAACCATCTGGCATCATCCACTTCCTTTGACTATAGTAGCACAGTAAAATGCTTTAAGGAGGGAAAAAGAAACGAGTATAATACAGGCCAAGAGTAACAAGAATTGTGTTCAGATGAATAATTGACACTATTAGTTGTGTTGTACAGCCTTGCATGCAGTCAAGAAAAACATTGCATGCCAACTGACTTGAAAGTCCCATGTTGCAGTGCTTCGAGAGAGACTCATGCAGAGGCCAAAAACTTTACAGTGGAGCACGGAGGACATCTTGTGGTTCAACTCGGGTACTGCCCATGTGTGCGCTCATCATGTGGGAGTCCCTAGTATTAGCTCTTTAGCCCAGCGTTTCCAACGCGGTCCTGGGGTCCCCAAGGAGGGTGCGCGTTTTGCCCTAGCACTCCACAGCTGATTCTAATACTCCCAGCTTTGATGATGAGTTGATTATTTGAATCAGCTGTGTCTAGGGCAAAACTCCCAAACGTGGCCCGAGTTTGGGAAACCCCTGCTTTAGGCTAATACTAGCCTATTAGGATGACTTGGTTCTACGCTTAATGCCAACCGCTGAACTCTGGTTTTCACTAATTACTTGTCCTAGGTGACCATTATGAATCTAAAGCAAAACAAATGTTTCTAAATTGCTCTTTAATGTAGCATGGTACAGTCTAGTCAATTACACACTGTGATATCACATTTCCATCTTTCTTATCCCTGTGTCGTCATTGAAGACATGTCACAATCATTGATGGAAAAAGTCCATGTAGTTCTCTATATAATTACAACATAGATGTCCTGTAATTGGTCCATGTATACACGCACCTTACATTACACCCACCATGTATGTTGTTCACTAACATGTCTAAAAGCTCGTATTGCACCTCTTTAGTTGCCTGAAGTCTAGCTTCAATGTTTGTGTGTATATACAACCATCTGGCATCATCCACTTTCTTTGGACTATAGTAGCACAGTAAAATGCTTTGCAAAGGAGGGGAAAAAGAAACGAGTGATAATACAGGCCGAAGAGTAACAAAATGTGTTCAGATGAATAATTACACTATTAGTTGTGTGTAATAGCCTTGCATGCAGTCAAGAAAAAACATTGCATGCCAACTGACTTTGAAAGTCCCATGTTGCAGTGCTTCTGAGAGACTCATGCAGAGGCCAAAAACTTTAGTGGAGCACGGAGGACATCTTGTGGTTCAACTCGGGTATTGCGCATGTGTGAGCTCATCATGGGGGAGTCCCTTTTAGTATTAGCTCTTTAGCCCAGCGTTTCCCAAACGCGGTCCTGGTGTCTCCAAGGGGTGCGCGTTTTGCCCTAGCACTCCACAGCTGATTATTATACTCCCAGCTTGATGATGAGTTGATTATTTGAATCAAATGTGTAGTATATGTGTAGTGCTAGGGCAAAAACTCCCAAAACGTGTTCCGAGTTTGGGAAACCCTGCTTTAGGCTAATACTAGCCTATTAGGATGACTTGGTTCTATCGCTTTAATGCCAACCACTGAACTCGGGTTTTCACTAATTACTTGTCCCAGGTGACCATTATGAATCTAATAGCAAAACAAATGTTTCTAAATTGCTCTTTGAATGTAACATGCTACAGTCTGTCAATTACACTGTGGATATCACATTTCCATCTTTCTTATCCCCTGTGTCGTCATTGAAGACATGTCACAATCATTGACGGAAAAAGTCCATGTATTCCTCAGATAATTACAACATAGATGTCCTGTAATTGGTCCATGTATACACGCACCTCTACATTACCCACCATGTATGTTGTTCACTAACATGTCTAAAAGCTACGTATTGCACCTTTTAGTTGCCTGAAGTCTAGCTTCAATGTTTGTGTGTGTATATACAACCATCTGGCATCATCCACTTCTTTGGACTATAGTAGCACAGTAAAATGCTTTACAAAAGGAGGGGAAAGAAACGAGTGATAATATAGGCCGAAGAGTAACAAGAATTGTGTTCAGATGAATAATTGACACTATTAGTTGTGTGTAATAGCCTTGCATGCAGTCAAGAAAAAACATTGCATGCCAACTGACTTTGAAAGTCCCATGTTGCAGTGCTTCTGAGAGACTCATGCAGAGGCCAAAACTTTACAGTGGAGCACGGAGGACATCTTGTGGTTCAACTCGGGTACTGCCCATGTTCGCGCACATCATGGGGAGTCCCTTTTAGTATTAGCTCTTTAGCCCAGCGTTTCCCAAACGCGGTCCTGGGGGTCCCCAAGGGGTGTTGGCGTTTTCCCTAAGCACTCCACAGCTGATTCTAATACTCCCAGCTTGATGATGAGTTGATTATTTGAATCAGCTGTGTAGTGCTAGGGCAAAAACTCCCAAAACGTGGCCCGAGTTTGGGAAACCTTGCTTTAGGCTAATACTAGCCTATTAGGATGACTTGGTTCTATCGCTTTAATGCCAACCGCTGAACTCTGGTTTTCACTAATTACTTGTCCCAGGTGACCATTATGAATCTAATAGCAAAACAAATGTTTCTAAATTGCTCTTTGAATGTAACATGCTACAGTCTGTCAATTACACTGTGGGATATCACATTTCCATCTTTCTTATCCCTGTGTCGTCATTGAAGACATGTCACAATCATTGATGGAAAAAGTCCATGTATTCCTCAGATAATTACAATATAGATGTCCTGTAATTGTTCCATGTATACACGTACCTCTACATTACACACCATGTATGTTGTTCACTAACACTTCTAAAAGCTACGTATTGCACCTTTTAGTTGCCTGAAGTCTAGCTTCAAAGTTTGTGTGTGTATATTCAACCAACTGGCATCATCCACTTCCTTTGGACTATAGTAGCACAGTAAAATGCTTTACAAAGGAGGGGAAAAAGAAACGAGTGATAATATAGGCCGAATAGTAACAAGAATTGTGTTTAGATGAATAATTGACACTATTAGTTGTGTAGTATAGCCTTGCATGCAGTCAAGAAAAAAACATTGCATGCCAACTGACTTTGAAAGTCCCATGTTGCAGTGCTGCTGAGAGACTCATGCAGAGGCCAAATCTTTACAGTGGAGCACGGAGGACATCTTGTGGTTAAACTCGGGTACTGCCCATGTGTGCGCACATCATGGGGAGTCCCTTTTAGTATTAGCTCTTTAGCCCAGCGTTTCCCAAACGCGGTCCTGGGGTCCCCAAGGGGTGCGCGTTTTTCCCTAGCACTCCACAGCTGATTCTGATACTCCCAGCTTGATGATGAGTTGATTATTTGAATCAGCTGTGTAGTGCTAGGGCAAAAACTCCCAAAACGTGGCCCGAGTTTGGGAAACCCTGCTTTAGGCTAATACTAGCCTATTAGGATGACTTGGTTCTATCGCTTTAATGCCAACCGCTGAACGCTGGTTTTCACTAATTACTTGTCCCAGGTGACCATTATGAATCTAACAGCAAAACAAATGTTTCTAAATTGCTCTTTGAATGTAACATGCTACAGTCTGTCAATTACACTGTGGATATCACATTTCCATCTTTCTTATCCCCTGTGTCGTTATTGAAGACATGTCACAATCATTGATGGAAAAAGTCCATGTATTCCTCAGATAATTACAAAATAGATGTCCTGTAATTGTTCCATGTATACACGGACCTCTACATTACCCACCATGTATGTTGTTCACTAACACGTCTAAAAGCTACGTATTGCACCTTTTAGTTGCCTGAAGTCTAGCTTCAATGTTTGTGTGTGTATATACAACAATCTGGCATCATCCACTTCCTTTGGACTATAGTAGCACAGTAAAATGCTTTACAAAGGAAGGGAAAAAGAAACTAGTGATAATTTAGGCCGAAAAGTAACAAGAATTGTGTTCAGATGAATAATTGACACTATTAGTTGTGTGTAATAGCCTTGCATGCAGTCAAGAAAAAACAATGCATGCACACTGACTTTGTAAGTCCCATGTTGCAGTGCTGCTGAGAGACTCATGCAGAGGCCAAAACTTTACAGTGGAGCCCGGAAGACATCTTATGGTTCAACTCGGGTACTGCCCATGTGTGTCACATCACTGGGGTGTCCCTTTTAGTATTAGCTCTTTAGCCCAGCGTTTCCCAAAACGCGGTCCTGGGGTCGCCAAGGGGGTGCGTTTCTTGCCCTAGCACTCCACAGCTGATTCTAATACTCCCAGCTTGATGATGAGTTGATTATTTGAATCAGTTGTGTAGTGCTAGGGCAAAACCTCCCAAAACGTGGCCTGAGTTTGGGAAACCCTGCTTTAGGCTAATACTAGCCTATTAGGATGACTTGGTTCTATCGCTTTAATGCCAACCGCTGAACTCTGGTTTTCACTAATTACTTGTCCCAGGTGACCATTATGAATCTAATAGCAAAACTAATGTTTCTAAATTGCTCTTTGAAAGTAACATGCTACAGTCTGTCAATTACACTGTGGAAATCAAATTTCCATCTTTCTTATCCCCTGTGTCGTCATTGAAGACATGTCACAATCATTGACGGAAAAAGTCCATGTATTCCACAGATAATTACAACATAGATGTCCTGTAATTGTTCCATGTATACACGCACATCTACATTACCCACCATGTATGTTGTTCACTAACACGTCTAAAAGCTACGTATTGCACCTTTTAGTTGCCTGAAGTCTAGCTTCAATGTTTGTGTGTGTATATACAACAATCTGGCATCATCCACTTCCTTTGGACTATAGTAGCACAGTAAAATGCTTTACAAAGGAGGGGGAAAAGAAACGAGTGATAATATAGGCCGAAGAGTAACAAGAATTGTGTTCAGATGAATAATTGACACTATTAGTTGTGTGTAATAGCCTTGCATGCAGTCAAGAAAAAACATTGCATGCCAACTGACTTTGAAAGTCCCATGTTGCAGTGCTGCTGAGAGACTCATGCAGAGGCCAAAACTTTACAATGGAGCACGGAGTACATCTTGTGGTTCAACTCGGGTACTGCCCATGTGTGCGCACATCATGGGGAGTCCCTTTTAGTATTAGCTCTTTAGCCCAGCGTTTCCCAAACGCGGTCCTGGGGTCCCCCAAGGGGTGCAACGCTTTGCCCTAGCACTCCACAGCTGATTCTAATACTCCCAGCTTGATGATGAGTTGATTATTTGAATCAGCTGTAGTGCTAGGGCAAAAACTCCCAAAACGTGGCCTGAGTTTGGGAAACCTGCTTTAGGCTAATACTAGCCTATTAGGATGACTTGGTTCTATCGCTTTAATGCCAACCGCTGAACTCTGGTTTTCACTAATTACTTGTCCCAGGTGACCATTATGAATCTAATAGCAAAACAAATGTTTCTAAATTGCTCTTTGAAAGTAACATGTTACAGTCTGTCAATTACACTGTGGAAATCACATTTCCATCTTTCTTATCCCCTTTGTCGTCATTGAAGACATGTCACAATCATTGACGGAAAAAGTCCATGTATTCCACAGATAATTACAACATAGATGTCCTGTAATTGGTCCATGTATACACGCACCTCTACATTACCCACCATGTATGTTGTTCACTAACATGTCTAAAAGCTACGTATTGCACCTTTTAGTTGCCTGAAGTCTAGCTTCAATGTTTGTGTGTGTATATACAACCATCTGGCATCATCCACTTCCTTTGGACTATAGTAGCACAGTAAAATGCTTTACAAAGGAGGGGAAAAAGAAACGAGTGATAATACAGGCCGAAGAGTAACAAGAATTGTGTTCAGATGAATAATTGACACTATTAGTTGTGTGTAATAGCCTTGCATGCAGTCAAGAAAAAACATTGCATGCCAACTGACTTTGAAAGTCCCATGTTGCAGTGCTTCTGAGAGACTCATGCAGAGGCCAAAACTTTACAGTGGAGCACGGAGGATATCTTGTGGTTCAACTCGGGTACTGCCCATGTGTGCGCACATCATGGGGAGTCCCTTTAGTATTAGCTCTTTAGCCCAGCGTTTCCCAAAACGCGGTCCTGGGGTCCCCAAGGGTGCGCGTTTTGCCCTAGCACTCCACAGCTGATTCTAATACTCCCAGCTTGATGATGAGTTGATTATTTGAATCAGCTGTGTAGTGCTAGGGCAAAAACTCCCAAAACGTGGCCCGAGTTTGGGAAACCCTGCTTTAGGCTAATACTAGCCTATTAGGATGACTTGGTTCTATCGCTATGCCAACCGCTGAACGCTGGTTTTCACTAATTACTTGTCCCAGGTGACCATTATGAATCTAACAGCAAAACAAATGTTTCTAAATTGCTCTTTGAATGTAACATGCTACAGTCTGTCAATTACACTGTGGATATCACATTTCCATCTTTCTTATCCCCTGTGTCGTTATTGAAGACATGTCACAATCATTGATGGAAAAAGTCCATGTATTCCTCAGATAATTACAAAATAGATGTCCTGTAATTGTTCCATGTATACACGGACCTCTACATTACCCACCATGTATGTTGTTCACTAACACGTCTAAAAGCTACGTATTGCACCTTTTAGTTGCCTGAAGTCTAGCTTCAATGTTTGTGTGTATATACAACAATCTGGCATCATCCACTTCCTTTGGACTATAGTAGCACAGTAAAATGCTTTACAAAGGAAGGGAAAAAGAAACTAGTGATAATTTAGGCCGAAAAGTAACAAGAATTGTGTTCAGATGAATAATTGACACTATTAGTTGTGTGTAATAGCCTTGCATGCAGTCAAGAAAAAACAATGCATGCACACTGACTTTGTAAGTCCCATGTTGCAGTGCTGCTGAGAGACTCATGCAGAGGCCAAAACTTTACAGTGGAGCCCGGAAGACATCTTATGGTTCAACTCGGGTACTGCCCATGTGTGCGCACATCATGGGGTGTCCCTTTTAGTATTAGCTCTTTAGCCCAGCGTTTCCCAAACGCGGTCCTGGGGTCGCCAAGGGGTGCGCGTTTTGCCCTAGCACTCCACAGCTGATTCTAATACTCCCAGCTTGATGATGAGTTGATTATTTGAATCAGTTGTGTAGTGCTAGGGCAAAACCTCCCAAAACGTGGCCTGAGTTTGGGAAACCCTGCTTTAGGCTAATACTAGCCTATTAGGATGACTTGGTTCTATCGCTTTAATGCCAACCGCTGAACTCTGGTTTTCACTAATTACTTGTCCCAGGTGACCATTATGAATCTAATAGCAAAACAAATGTTTCTAAATTGCTCTTTGAAAGTAACATGTTACAGTCTGTCAATTACACTGTGGAAATCACATTTCCATCTTTCTTATCCCCTTTGTCGTCATTGAAGACATGTCACAATCATTGACGGAAAAAGTCCATGTATTCCACAGATAATTACAACATAGATGTCCTGTAATGGTTCCATGTATACACGCACCTCTACATTACCCACAATGTACAGTGGGGAAAAAAAGTATTTAGTCAGCCACCAATTGTGCAAGTTCTCCCACTTAAAAAGATGAGAGAGCCCTGTAATTTTCATCATAGGTACAAGTCAACTAGGACAGACAAAATGAGGAAAAAAAATCCAGAAAATCACATTGTAGGATTTTTTATGAATTTATTTGCAAATTATGGTGGAAAATAAGTATTTGGTCAATAACAAAAGTTTCTCAATAGTTTGTTATATACCCTTTGTTGGCAATGACACAGGTCAAATGTTTTCTGTAAGTCTTCACAAGGTTGTCACACACTGTTGCTGGTATTTTGGCCCATTCCTCCATGCAGATCTCCTCTAGAGCAGTGCTGTTTTGGGGCTGTCGCTGGGCAACACAGACTTTCAACTCCCTCCAAAGATTTTCTATGGGGTTGAGATCTGGAGACTGGCTAGGCCACTCCAGGACCTTGAAATGCTTCGCACGAAGCCACTCCTTCGTTGCCCGGGCGGTGTGTTTGGGATCATTGACATGCTGAAAGAACCAGCCACGTTTCATCTTCAATGCCCTTGCTGACGGAAGGAGGTTTTCACTCAAAATCTCACGATACATGGCCCCATTCATTCTTTCCTTTACACGGATCAGTCGTCCTGGTCCCTTTGCAGAAAAAACAGCCCCAAAGCATGATGTTTCCACCCCCATGCTTCACAGTAGGTATGGTGTTCTTTGGATGCAACTCAGCATTCTTTGTCCTCCAAACACGACGAGTTGAGTTTTTACCAAAAAGTTCTATTTTGGTTTCATATGACATTCTCCCAATCCTCTTCTGGATCATCCAAATGCACTCTAGCAAACTTCAGACGGGCCTGGACATGTACTGGCTTAAGCAGGGGGACACGTCTTGCACTGCAGGATTTGAGGCCCTGGCGGCGTAGTGTGTTACTGATGGTAGGCTTTGTTACTTTGGTCCCAGCTCTCTGCAGGTCATTCACTAGGTCCCCCCGTGTGGTTCTGGGATTTTTGCTCACCGTTCTTGTGATCATTTTGACCCCACGGGGTGAGATCTTGCGTGGAGCCCCAGATCGAGGGGAGATTATCAGTGGTCTTGTATGTCTTCCATTTCCTAATAATTGCTCCCACAGTTGATTTCTTCAAACCAAGCTGCTTACCTATTGCAGATTCAGTCTTCCCAGCCTGGTGCAGGTCTACAATTTTGTTTCTGGTGTCCTTTGACAGCTCTTTGGTCTTCGCCATAGTGGAGTTTGGAGTGTGACTGTTTGAGATTGTGAACAGGTGTCTTTTATACTGATAACAAGTTCAAACAGGTGCCATTAATACAGGTAACAAGTGGAGGACAGAGGAGCCTCTTAAAGAAGAAGTTACAGGTCTGTGAGAGCCAGAAATCTTGCTTGTTTGTAGGTGACCAAATACTTATTTTCCACCATAATTTGCAAATAAATTCATTAAAAATCCTACAATGTGATTTTCTGGATTTTTTTTTCAATTTGTCTGTCATAGTTGACGTGTACCTATGATGAAAATTACAGGCCTCTCTCATCTTTTTAAGTGGGAGAACTTGCACAATTGGTGGCTGACTAAATACTTTTTTTCCCCACTGTATGTTGTTCAATAACACGTCTAAAAGCTACGTATTGCACCTTTTAGTTGCCTGGAGTCTAGCTTCAATGTTTGTGTGTGTATATACAACCATCTGGCGTCATCCACTTCCTTTGGACTATAGTAGCACAGTAAAATGCTTTACAAAGGAGGGGGAAAAGAAACGAGTGATAATATAGGCCGAATAGTAACAAGAATTGTGTTCAGATGAATAATTGACACTATTAGTTGTGTGTAATAGCCTTTTATGCAGTCAAGATAAAACATTGCATGCCAACTGACTTTGAAAGTCCCATGTTGCAGTGCTGCTGAGAGACTCATGCAGAGGCCAAAACTTTACAGTGGAGCACGGAGGACATCTTGTGGTTCAACTCGGGTACTGCCCATGTGTGCGCACATCATGGGGAGTCCCTTTTAGTATTAGCTCTTTAGCCCAGCGTTTCCCAAACGCGGTCCTTGGGTCCCCAAGGGGTGCGCATTTTGCCCTAGCACTCCACAGCTGATTCTAATACTCCCAGCTTGATGATGAGTTGATTATTTGCATCAGCTGTGTAGTGCTAGGGCAAAAACTCCCAAAACGTGGCCCGAGATTGGGAAACCCTGCTTTAGGCTAATACTAGCCTATTAGGATGACTTGGTTCTATCGCTTTAATGCCAACCGCTGAACTCTGGTTTTCACTAATTACTTGTCCCAGGTGACCATTATGAATCTAATAGCAAAACAAATGTTTCTAAATTGCTCTTTGAATGTAACATGCTACAGTCTGTCAATTACACTGTGGATATCACATTTCCATCTTTCTTATCCCCTGTGTCGTCATTGAAGACATGTCACAATCATTGATGGAAAAAGTCCATGTACTCCTCAGATAATTACAACATAGATGTCCTGTAATTGTTCCATGTATACACGCACCTCTACATTACCCACCATGTCTGTTGTTCACTAACACGTCTAAAAGCTACGTATTGCACCTTTTAGTTGCCTGAAGTCTAGCTTCAATGTTTGTGTGTGTATTTACAACCATCTGGCATCATCCACTTCCTTTGGACTATAGTAGCACAGTAAAATGCTTACAAAGGAGGGGAAAAGGAAACGAGTGATAATATAGGCCGAATAGTAACAAGAAATGTGTTCAGATGAATAATTGACACTATTAGTTGTGTGTAATAGCCTTGCATGCAGTCAAGAAAAAACATTGCATGCCAACTGACTTTGAAAGTCCCACGTTGCAGTGCTGCTGAGAGACTCATGCAGAGGCCAAAACTTTACAGTGGAGCACGGAGTACATCTTGTGGTTCAACTCGGGTACTGCCCATGTGTGCGCACATCATGGGGAGTCCCTTTTAGTATTAGCTCTTTAGCCCAGCGTTTCCCAAACGCGGTCCTGTGGGCCCCAAGGGTGCGCGTTTTGCCCTAGCACTCCACAGCTGATTCTAATACTCCCAGCTTGATGATGAGTTGATTATTTGAATCAGCTGTGTAGTATTAGGCTAGGGCAAAAACTCCCAAAACGTGGCCTGAGTTTGGGAAACCCTGCTTTAGGCTAATACTAGCCTATTAGGATGACTTGGTTCTATCGCTTTAATGCCAACCGCTGAACTCTGGTTTTCACTAATTACTTGTCCCAGGTGACCATTATGAATCTAATAGCAAAACAAATGTTTCTTAATTGCTCTTTGAATGTAACATGCTACAGTCTGTCAATTACACAGTGGTAATCACATTTCCATCTTTCTTATCCCCTTTGTCGTCATTGAAGACATGTCACAATCATTGACGGAAAAAGTCCATGTATTCCACAGATAATTACAACATAGATGTCCTGTAATTGTTCTAAAAGCTACGTATTGCACCTTTTAGTTGCCTGAAGTCTAGCTTCAATGTTTGTGTGTGTATATACAACAATATGGCATCATCCACTTCCTTTGGACTATAGTAGCACAGTAAAACGCTTTACAAAGGAGGGGAAAAAGAAACGAGTGATAATATAGGCCGAATATTAACAAGAAATGTGTTCAGATGAATAATTGACACTATTAGTTGTGTGTAATAGCCTTGCATGCAGTCAAGAAAAAACATTGCATGCCAACTGACTTTGAAAGTCCCATGTTGCAGTGCTGCTGAGAGACTCATGCAGAGGCCAAAACTTCACAGTGGAACACATCTTGAGGTTCAACTCGGGTACTGCCCATGTGTGCGCACATCATGGGGAGTCCCTTTTAGTATTAGCTCTTTAGCCCAGCGTTTCCCAAACGCGGTCCTGGGGTCCCCAAGAATGCGCGTTTTGCCCTAGCACTCCACAGCCTATTCTAATACTCCCAGCTTGATGATGAGTTGATTATTTGAATCAGCTGTGTAGTGCTAGGGTAAAAACTCCCAAAACATGGCCTGAGTTTGGGAAACCCTGCTTTAGTCTAATACTAGCCTATTAGGATGACTTGGTTCTATCGCTTTAATGCCAACCGCTGAACTCTGGTTTTCACTAATTACTTGTCCCAGGTGACCATTATGAATCTAATAGCAAAACAAATGTTTCTAAATTAGTCTTTGAATGTAACATGCTACAGTCTGTCAATTACACTGTGGAAATCAACTTTCCATCTTTCTTATCCCCTGTGTCGTCATTGAAGACATGTCACAATCATTGACGGAAAAAGTCCATGTATTCCTCAGATAATTACAACATAGATGTCCTGTAATGGTTCCATGTATACACGCACCTCTACATTACCCACAATGTCTGTTGTTCACTAACACGTCTAAAAGCTACGTATTGCACCTTTTAGTTGCCTGGAGTCTAGCTTCAATGTTTGTGTGTGTATATACAACCATCTGGCGTCATCCACTTCCTTTGGACTATAGTAGCACAGTAAAATGCTTTACAAAGGAGGGGGAAAAGAAACGAGTGATAATATAGGCCGAATAGTAACAAGAATTGTGTTCAGATGAATAATTGACACTATTAGTTGTGTGTAATAGCCTTTTATGCAGTCAAGATAAAACATTGCATGCCAACTGACTTTGAAAGTCCCACGTTGCAGTGCTGCTGAGAGACTCATGCAGAGGCCAAAACTTTACAGTGGAGCACGGAGGACATCTTGTGGTTCAACTCGGGTACTGCCCATGTGTGCGCACATCATGGGGAGTCCCTTTAAGTATTAGCTCTTTAGCCCAGCGTTTCCCAAACGCGGTCCTTGGGTCCCCAAGGGGTGCGCATTTTGCCCTAGCACTCCACAGCTGATTCTAATACTCCCAGCTTGATGATGAGTTGATTATTTGCATCAGCTGTGTAGTGCTAGGGCAAAAACTCCCAAAACGTGGCCCGAGTTTGGGAAACCCTGCTTTAGGCTAATACTAGCCTATTAGGATGACTTGGTTCTATCGCTTTAATGCCAACCGCTGAACTCTGGTTTTCACTAATTACTTGTCCCAGGTGACCATTATGAATCTAATAGCAAAACAAATGTTTCTAAATTGCTCTTTGAATGTAACATGCTACAGTCTGTCAATTACACTGTGGATATCACATTTCCATCTTTCTTATCCCCTGTGTCGTCATTGAAGACATGTCACAATCATTGACGGAAAAAGTCCATGTATTCCTCAGATAATTACAACATAGATGTCCTGTAATGGTTCCATGTATACACGCACCTCTACATTACCCACAATGTATGTTGTTCAATAACACGTCTAAAAGCTACGTATTGCACCTTTTAGTTGCCTGGAGTCTAGCTTCAATGTTTGTGTGTGTATATACAACCATCTGGCGTCATCCACTTCCTTTGGACTATAGTAGCACAGTAAAATGCTTTACAAAGGAGGGGGAAAAGAAACGAGTGATAATATAGGCCGAATAGTAACAAGAATTGTGTTCAGATGAATAATTGACACTATTAGTTGTGTGTAATAGCCTTGCATGCAGTCAAGAAAAAACATTGCATGCCAACTGACTTTGAAAGTCCCACGTTGCAGTGCTGCTGAGAGACTCATGCAGAGGCCAAAACTTTACAGTGGAGCACGGAGGACATCTTGTGGTTCAACTCGGGTACTGCCCATGTGTGCGCACATCATGGGGAGTCCCTTTTAGTATTAGCTCTTTAGCCCAGCGTTTCCCAAACGCGGTCCTGGGGTCCCCAAGGGGTGCGCGTTTTGCCCTAGCACTCCACAGCTGATTCTAATACTCCCAGCTTGATGATGAGTTGATTATTTGCATCAGCTGTGTAGTGCTAGGGCAAAAACTCCCAAAACGTGGCCTGAGTTTGGGAAACCCTGCTTTAGGCTAATACTAGCCTATTAGGATGACTTGGTTCTATCGCTTTAATGCCAACCGCTGAACTCTGGTTTTCACTAATTACTTGTCCCAGGTGACCATTATGAATCTAATAGCAAAACAAATGTTTCTTATTGCTCTTTGAATGTAACATGCTACAGTCTGTCAATTACACTGTGGAAATCACATTTCCATCTTTCTTATCCCCTGTGTCGTCATTGAAGACATGTCACAATCATTGACGGAAAAAGTCCATGTATTCCTCAGATAATTACAACATAGATGTCCTGTAATGGTTCCATGTATACACGCACCTCTACATTACCCACAATGTATGTTGTTCAATAACACGTCTAAAAGCTACGTATTGCACCTTTTAGTTGCCTGGAGTCTAGCTTCAATGTTTGTGTGTGTATATACAACCATCTGGCGTCATCCACTTCCTTTGGACTATAGTAGCACAGTAAAATGCTTTACAAAGGAGGGGGAAAAGAAACGAGTGATAATATAGGCCGAATAGTAACAAGAATTGTGTTCAGATGAATAATTGACACTATTAGTTGTGTGTAATAGCCTTGCATGCAGTCAAGAAAAAACATTGCATGCCAACTGACTTTGAAAGTCCCACGTTGCAGTGCTGCTGAGAGACTCATGCAGAGGCCAAAACTTTACAGTGGAGCACGGAGGACATCTTGTGGTTCAACTCGGGTACTGCCCATGTGTGCGCACATCATGGGGAGTCCCTTTTAGTATTAGCTCTTTAGCCCAGCGTTTCCCAAACGCGGTCCTGTGGGCCCCAAGGGGTGCGCGTTTTGCCCTAGCACTCCACAGCTGATTCTAATACTCCCAGCTTGATGATGAGTTGATTATTTGAATCAGCTGTGTAGTGCTAGGGCAAAAACTCCCAAAACGTGGCCCGAGTTTGGGAAACCCTGCTTTAGGCTAATACTAGCCTATTAGGATGACTTGGTTCTATCGCTTTAATGCCAACCGCTGAACTCTGGTTTTCACTAATTACTTGTCCCAGGTGACCATTATGAATCTAATAGCAAAACAAATGTTTCTAAATTGCTATTTGAATGTAACATGCTACAGTCTGTCAATTACACTATGGAAATCACATTTCCATCTTTCTTATCCCCTGTGTCGTCATTGAAGACATGTCACAATCATTGATGGAAAAAGTCCATGTACTCCTCAGATAATTACAACATAGATGTCCTGTAATGGTTCCATGTATACACGCACCTCTACATTACCCACCATGTCTGTTGTTCACTAACACGTCTAAAAGCTACGTATTGCACCTTTTAGTTGCCTGGAGTCTAGCTTCAATGTTTGTGTGTGTATATACAACCATCTGGCATCATCCACTTCCTTTGGACTATAGTAGCACAGTAAAATGCTTTACAAAGGAGGGGGAAAAGAAACGAGTGATAATATAGGCCGAATAGTAACAAGAATTGTGTTCAGATGAATAATTGACACTATTAGTTGTGTGTAATAGCCTTGCATGCAGTCAAGAAAAAACATTGCATGCCAACTGACTTTGAAAGTCCCACGTTGCAGTGCTGCTGAGAGACTCATGCAGAGGCCAAAACTTTACAGTGGAGCACGGAGGACATCTTGTGGTTCAACTCGGGTACTGCCCATGTGTGCGCACATCATGGGGAGTCCCTTTTAGTATTAGCTCTTTAGCCCAGCGTTTCCCAAACGCGGTCCTGTGGGCCCCAAGGGGTGCGCGTTTTGCCCTAGCACTCCACAGCTGATTCTAATACTCCCAGCTTGATGATGAGTTGATTATTTGAATCAGCTGTGTAGTGCTAGGGCAAAAACTCCCAAAACGTGGCCTGAGTTTGGGAAACCCTGCTTTAGGCTAATACTAGCCTATTAGGATGACTTGGTTCTATCGCTTTAATGCCAACCGCTGAACTCTGGTTTTCACTAATTACTTGTCCCAGGTGACCATTATGAATCTAATAGCAAAACAAATGTTTCTAAATTGCTCTTTGAATGTAACATGCTACAGTCTGTCAATTACACTGTGGAAATCACACTTTCCATCTTTCTTATCCCCTGTGTCGTCATTGAAGACATGTCACAATCATTGACGGAAAAAGTCCATGTATTCCTCAGATAATTACAACATAGATGTCCTGTAATTGTTCCATGTATACACGCACCTCTACATTACCCACCATGTATGTTGTTCACTAACACGTCTAAAAGCTACGTATTGCACCTTTTAGTTGCCTGAAGTCTAGCTTCAATGTTTGTGAGTGTATTTACAACCATCTGGCATCATCCACTTCCTTTGGACTATAGTAGCACAGTAAAATGCTTACAAAGGAGGGGAAAAAGAAACAAGTGATAATATAAGCCGAATAGTAACAAGAAATGTGTTCAGATGAATAATTGACACTATTAGTTGTGTGTAATAGCCTTGCATGCAGTCAAGAAAAAACATTGCATGCCAACTGACTTTGAAAGTCCCACGTTGCAGTGCTGCTGAGAGACTCATGCAGAGGCCAAAACTTTACAGTGGAGCACGGAGGACATCTTGTGGTTCAACTCGGGTACTGCCCATGTGTGCGCACATCATGGGGAGTCCCTTTTAGTATTAGCTCTTTAGCCCAGCGTTTCCCAAACGCGGTCCTGGGGTCCCCAAGGGGTGCGCGTTTTGCCCTAGCACTCCACAGCTGATTCCAATACTCCCAGCTTGATGATTAGTTGATTATTTGAATCAGCTGTGTAGTGCTAGGGCAAAAACTCCCAAAACGTGGCCCGAGTTTGGGAAACCCTGCCCTAGGCTAATACTAGCCTATTAGGATGACTTGGTTCTATCGGTTTAATGCCAACCGCTGAACTCTGGTTTTCACTAATTACTTGTCCCAGGTGACCATTATGAATCTAATAGCAAAACTAATGTTTCTAAATTAGTATTTGAATGTAACATGCTACAGTCTGTCAATTACACTGTGGTAATCAACTTTCCATCTTTCTTATCCCCTGTGTCGTCATTGAAGACATGTCACAATCATTGACGGAAAAAGTCCATGTATTCCTCAGATAATTACAACATAGATGTCCTGTAATTGTTCCATGTATACACGCACCTCTACATTACCCACCATGTATGTTGTTCACTAACACGTCTAAAAGCTACGTATTGCACCTTTTAGTTGCCTGAAGTCTAGCTTCAATGTTTGTGTGTGTATTTACAACCATCTGGCATCATCCACTTCCTTTGGACTATAGTAGCACAGTAAAATGCTTACAAAGGAGGGGAAAAAGAAACAAGTGATAATATAAGCCGAATAGTAACAAGAAATGTGTTCAGATGAATAATTGACACTATTAGTTGTGTGTAATAGCCTTGCATGCAGTCAAGAAAAAACATTGCATGCCAACTGACTTTGAAAGTCCCACGTTGCAGTGCTGCTGAGAGACTCATGCAGAGGCCAAAACTTTACAGTGGAGCACGGAGGACATCTTGTGGTTCAACTCGGGTACTGCCCATGTGTGCGCACATCATGGGGAGTCCCTTTTAGTATTAGCTCTTTAGCCCAGCGTTTCCCAAACGCGGTCCTTGGGTCCCCAAGGGGTGCGCATTTTGCCCTAGCACTCCACAGCTGATTCCAATACTCCCAGCTTGATGATTAGTTGATTATTTGAATCAGCTGTGTAGTGCTAGGGCAAAAACTCCCAAAACGTGGCCCGAGTTTGGGAAACCCTGCTTTAGGCTAATACTAGCCTATTAGGATGACTTGGTTCTATCGCTTTAATGCCAACCGCTGAACTCTGGTTTTCACTAATTACTTGTCCCAGGTGACCATTATGAATCTAATAGCAAAACAAATGTTAACTAATTTGCTCTTTGAATGTAACATGCTAGAGTCTGTCAATTACACTGTGGAATCCCATTTCCATCTTTCTTATCCCCTGTGTCGTCATTGAAGACATGTCACAATCATTGACGGAAAAGGTCCATGTACTCCTCAGATAATTACAACATAGATGTCCTGTAATTGTTCCATGTATACACGCACCTCTACATTACCCACCATGTCTGTTGTTCACTAACACGTCTAAAAGCTACGTATTGCACCTTTTAGTTGCCTGGAGTCTAGCTTCAATGTTTGTGTGTGTATATACAACCATCTGGCATCATCCACTTCCTTTGGACTATAGTAGCACAGTAAAATGCTTACAAAGGAGGGGAAAAAGAAACAAGTGATAATATAAGCCGAATAGTAACAAGAAATGTGTTCAGATGAATAATTGACACTATTAGTTGTGTGTAATAGCCTTGCATGCAGTCAAGAAAAAACATTGCATGCCAACTGACTTTGAAAGTCCCACGTTGCAGTGCTGCTGAGAGACTCATGCAGAGGCCAAAACTTTACAGTGGAGCACGGAGGACATCTTGTGGTTCAACTTGGGTACTGCCCATGTGTGTGCACATCATAGGGAGTCCCTTTTAGTATTAGCTCTTTAGCCCAGCGTTTCCCAAACGCGGTCCTTGGGTCCCCAAGGGGTGCGCATTTTGCCCTAGCACTCCACAGCTGATTCCAATACTCCCAGCTTGATGATGAGTTGATTATTTGCATCAGCTGTGTAGTGCTAGGGCAAAAACTCCCAAAACGTGGCCCGAGTTTGGGAAACCCTGCTTTAGGCTAATACTAGCCTATTAGGATGACTTGGTTCTATCGCTTTAATGCCAACCGCTGAACTCTGGTTTTCACTAATTACTTGTCCCAGGTGACCATTATGAATCTAATAGCAAAACAAATGTTAACTAATTTGCTCTTTGAATGTAACATGCTACAGTCTGTCAATTACACTGTGGAATCCCATTTCCATCTTTCTTATCCCCTGTGTCGTCATTGAAGACATGTCACAATCATTGACGGAAAAAGTCCATGTATTCCTCAGATAATTACAACATAGATGTCCTGTAATTGTTCCATGTATACACACACCTCTACATTACCCACCATGTATGTTGTTCACTAACACGTCTAAAAGCTACGTATTGCACCTTTTAGTTGCCTGAAGTCTAGCTTCAATGTTTGTGTGTGTATATACAACCATCTGGCATCATCCACTTCCTTTGGACTATAGTAGCACAGTAAAATGCTTACAAAGGAGGGGAAAAAGAAACAAGTGATAATATAAGCCGAATAGTAACAAGAAATGTGTTCAGATGAATAATTGACACTATTAGTTGTGTGTAATAGCCTTGCATGCAGTCAAGAAAAAACATTGCATGCCAACTGACTTTGAAAGTCCCATATTGCAGTGCTGCTGAGAGACTCATGCAGAGGCCAAAACTTTACAGTGGAGCACGGAGGACATCTTGTGGTTCAACTCGGGTACTGCCCATGTGTGCGCACATCATAGGGAGTCCCTTTTAGTATTAGCTCTTTAGCCCAGCGTTTCCCAAACGCGGTCCTGGGGTCCCCAAGGGGTGCGCGTTTTGCCCTAGCACTCCACAGCTGATTCTAATACTCCCAGCTTGATGATGAGTTGATTATTTGAATCAGCTGTGTAGTGCTAGGGCAAACACTCCCAAAACGTGGCCCGAGTTTGGTAAATCCTGCTTTAGGCTAATACTAGCCTATTAGGATGACTTGGTTCTATCGCTTTAATGCCAACCGCTGAACTCTGGTTTTCACTAATTACTTGTCCCAGGTGACCATTATAAATCTAATAGCAAAACAAATGTTTCTAAATTGCTCTTTGAATGTAACATGCTACAGTCTGTCAATTACACTGTGGAATTCACATTTCCATCTTTCTTATCCCCTGTGTCGTCATTGAAGACATGTCACAATCATTGACGGAAAAGGTCCATGTACTCCTCAGATAATTACAACATAGATGTCCTGTAATTGTTCCATGTATACACGCACCTCTACATTACCCACCATGTCTGTTGTTCACTAACACGTCTAAAAGCTACGTATTGCACCTTTTAGTTGCCTGAAGTCTAGCTTCAATGTTTGTGAGTGTATTTACAACCATCTGGCATCATCCACTTCCTTTGGACTATAGTAGCACAGTAAAATGCTTTACAAAGGAGGGGAAAAAGAAACGAGTGATAATATAGGCTGAATAGTAACAAGAATGTGTTCAGATGAATAATTGACATTATTAGTTGTGTGTAATAGCCTTGCATGCAGTCAAGAAAAAACATAGCATGCCAACTGACTTTGAAAGTCCCATATTGCAGTGCTGCTGAGAGGCTCATGCAGAGGCCAAAACTTTACAGTGGAGCACGGAGGACATCTTGTGGTTCAACTCGGGTACTGCCCATGTGTGCGCACATCATTGGGAGTCCCTTTTAGTATTAGCTCTTTAGCCCAGCGTTTCCCAAACGCGGTCCTGGGGTCCCCAAGGGGTGCGCGTTTTGCCCTAGCACTCGACAGCTGATTCTAATACTCCCAGCTTGATGATGAGTTGATTATTTGCATCAGCTGTGTAGTGCTAGGGCAAAACACTCCCAAAACGTGGCCGAGTTTGGGAAACCCTGCTTTAGGCTAATACTAGCCTATTAGGATGACTTGGTTCTATCGCTTTAATGCCAACCGCTGAACTCTGGTTTTCACTAATTACTTGTCCCAGGTGACCATTATGAATCTAATAGCAAAACAAATGTTTCTAAATTGCTCTTTGAATGTAACATGCTACAGTCTGTCAATTACACTGTGGAAATCACATTTCCATCTTTTCTTATCCCCTGTGTCGTCATTGAAGACATGTCACAATCATTGACGGAAAAAGTCCATGTATTCCTCAGATAATTACAACATAGATGTCCTGTAATGGTTCCATGTATACACGCACCTCTACATTACCCACCATGTATGTTGTTCACTAACACGTCTAAAAGCTACGTATTGCACCTTTTAGTTGCCTGAAGTCTAGCTTCAATGTTTGTGTGTGTATATACAACCATCTGGCGTCATCCACTTCCTTTGGACTATAGTAGCACAGTAAAATGCTTTACAAAGGAGGGGAAAAAGAAACGAGTGATAATATAGGCTGAATAGTAACAAGAATTGTGTTCAGATGAATAATTGACATTATTAGTTGTGTGTAATAGCCTTGCATGCAGTCAAGAAAAAACATTGCATGCCAACTGACTTTGAAAGTCCCATGTTGCAGTGCTGCTGAGAGACTCATGCAGAGGCCAAAACTTTACAGTGGAGCACGGAGGACATCTTGTTGTTCAACTCGGGTACTGCCCATGTGTGCGCACATCATGGGGAGTCCCTTTTAGTATTAGCTCTTTAGCCCAGCGTTTCCCAAACGTGGTCCTGGGGTCCCCAAGGGGTGCGCGTTTTGCCCTGGCACTCCACAGCTGATTCTAATACTCCCAGCTTGATGATGAGTTGATTATTTGAATCAGCTGTGTAGTGCTAGGGCAAACACTCCCAAAACGTGGCCCGAGTTTGGTAAATCCTGCTTTAGGCTAATACTAGCCTATTAGGATGACTTGGTTCTATCGCTTTAATGCCAACCGCTGAACTCTGGTTTTCACTAATTACTTGTCCCAGGTGACCATTATGAATCTATTAGCAAAACAAATGTTTCTAAATTGCTCTTTGAATGTAACATGCTACAGTCTTTCAATTACACTGTGGAAATCACATTTCCATCTTTCTTATCCCCTGTGTCGTCATTGAAGACATGTCACAATCATTGACAGAAAAAGTCCATTTATTCCTCAGATAATTACAACATAGATGTCCTGTAATTGTTCCATGTATACACGCACCTCTACATTACCCACCATGTATGTTGTTCACTAACACGTCTAAAAGCTACGTATTGCACCTTTTAGTTGCCTGAAGTCTAGCTTCAATGTTTGTGTGTGTATATACAACCATCTGGCATCATCCACTTCCTTTGGACTATAGTAGCACAGTAAAATGCTTTACAAAGGAGGGGAAAAAGAAACAAGTGATAATATAGGCCGAAGAGTAACAAGAATTGTGTTCAGATTAATAATTGACACTATTAGTTGTGTGTAATAATAGCCTTGCATGCAGTCCAGAAACATTTTCATACTGGCCCCCCGTGGGAAACGAACCCGCAACCCTGGCGTTGCAAGCGCTGTGCTCTACCAACTGAGCTACAGGGGACTATATGGATGATGCGACCTTGACCGGAAATGACCTGTAGGCCAAAAGGGCTACGTTCATATATATATATATATATATATATATACATTCATTCATATTATTCACCACCTTTTTATTCTTGCCATTATCATTCTCATCATTAGGGTATAGTCCAATGATGGAGCATCCATTCACTCCATCCGTGTCCTACCGATTCAGGAAGTCAACTCAAAATGACTATCCGCTCATTAGACGACAAAAGGCATTTCTTTCCAATCAAACCCAACAGACTGCCTTTTTGATTCATTTATTTACACCCTTTGTCAAATGGTGCCATTTTACATTGCCTTCACCTGGAATGGAGCCCGACAAACATGGGTTACTATTCAGCGCGCAAAGACACCAAAAAAGGCGCGCTAAACCCCTACGTTGGAACGGGCAGGGGAAATGATACAATGTAGCCGCTCTCCGAGCCGGCGCGCGCCGCCCATTAAACAATGATACAATGTAACCGCGGTCGTACAATGTAACGCAGCCTACCTACGCATTCATTCGGTGGCGATGGAATTGCTTTTTTTACTGACAGAGTGGGTGGCTCTTAAAAGAGCCTTTGGGTTAGTTTAGCAGTCCAAATGCGCTGTTTACTTGGAGCTGGTGTACTTGGTTACGGCCTTGGTGCCCTCGGACACGGCGTGTTTGGCAAGTTCACCGGGGAGCAGCAGGCGCACTGCGGTCTGGATCTCCCTGGAGGTGATGGTAGAACGCTTGTTGTAGTGGGCCAGGCGAGAGGACTCTCCGGCGATACGCTCGAAGATGTCGTTCACGAAGGAGTTCATGATTCCCATGGCCTTGGAGGAGATGCCGGTGTCGGGGTGGACCTGCTTCAGGACTTTGTACACGTAGATTGCGTAACTCTCCTTCCTGGACTTTCTGCGCTTCTTGCCGCCCTTCCCTGCGGTCTTGGTGACGGCTTTCTTGGAGCCCTTCTTGGGTGCTGACTTTGCTGGCTCGGGCATGATGATGTCTCGTTGCTTCTCAGAAACGAATGAGGGGGTGAAGGGCGCTTACCCGTCTTATGAAGAGGAAGCTAAGCAAAGTCAGCGGCCGTAGACACTCCCCTGCTTGCTCCCTCCCTCCCTCCCTCCCTCCTTCCCTCCTCTCTATAGCCTATGCTCTGTGACCGATGGGGAATTGTGTGTTTCAAAAGGGGGGCTTTAATAGGTGTCCAAATGGCACGATTGTTGTGCCAAATAATGCTGGTGATAGAATTGCCCACTTTGGCACCGTCAGACATAGGGCTCCCATTTTGGACTGTGTGTGTGTGTGCGCGCTGTCCCCCTCTTTTCGAGCCACGTCTACCGACTCGTGGTGGCTTTATGTTGTCCAAATTCCACTATTGCTTGACCCAAAATAATAACGTTCTTACACTTTGCCACTGTCAGATATAGGCCTCCCTCTGTGCGCTAAAACTGGACGGGACATTAGAATCCTCTAATTAATACTCCCTGTCCACTCGAAGTGGCTCATACTTTCTTACTAAATAGCATACTAAAAAAAATATTATATATATAACACTATATGGAATGGGCCCATTTGAAGCGGATGTGGGTGGCTCTTAAAAGAGCCTTTGGGTTCGAGTCGGGGTGTTGAGGTTCCGAAGAGAGTGGGTTTAACCGCCGAAACCGTACAGGGTGCGTCCCTGACGTTTCAGAGCGTAGACCACGTCCATGGCGGAAACGGTCTTCCTCTTGGCGTGCTCGGTGTAGGTGACTGCGTCACGGATCACGTTCTCCAGGAACACCTTCAGGACACCGCGGGTGTCCTCGTAGATCAGACCGGAAATACGCTTCACGCCGCCGCGGGCAGCCAGACGGCGGATAGCGGGTTTGGTGATTCCCTGGATGTTATCGCGGAGAACTTTGCGGTGACGCTTGGCGCCTCCTTTTCCGAGTCCCTTGCCGCCTTTGCCTCTTCCGTACATGGTGTGTTCGCTAGTTGAGTTCAAGTGAATGAATGACTTCAGCGCCGGTGCGCGGTGCGCTATTATCTGCGTTTGGTCGACCTGATTGAGGCCGGCGGCACAGAAAGCGCGCCTCTGTTATATGTTCGGAGGCATTGCAAAGGGGAGGGCGCTCGTTCTAGGGGACTAGGGAGTCGAAAGCAACTAACGTGCGCAGGAAACATAGTCAAATACTGATATAGGCTATGTGGAACACAAGGCCAAACTGTGACAGCTGGGAGATCAGCTATTACACTGTGTCCCTCTCCTCATATTGTTGTTGTTGTTGTTGTTGTTGTTGCACCTGATTCTATTATTTAGGTGACAGGTTGTTCAATCAGCTGTGGCTGTCCAGGCCTACAAGAAAAATGGGTCCTGTTGGGGGTAGGCTACTCTACCGCTGGAGTTGGGAAACACTGAACTAGTAGGATCAGTCTGTTTAGCTATGGAAGGACGTGTCGTATTGACTGTCATTAATAACATCGCTCTTCTTCTTTCTTCCCTAGACAGCACTCGGCCTGACAGTAAGGGGGCCAAGAGGACCTGGGGTGCGGATGGGAGGGGTGGTGATCCCTCTGCAAGCTGGAGCATTTAGAAAATAGTTGTCATCATCCTTATGCCTAATGTGTGTTGCAGCCAAACAGCACACACTGTTTGTGTGACTCCCTGACATTACGCTATGATGTAAGCACATTTGGGAATGTCTTCTATTTTGTTGCATAAAGACGACCGTATGCATAAACGGTGAGGCCGAGAGTGGCGTACCTTTACACACACACCCACCCACCCACACACACACACACACACACACACACACACACACACACACACACACACACACACACACACACACACACACACACTCACACAATGAAGGGATTGATTTCCTACCCAAACAGAGGTGATAGTGATGTGCCAATATTGTATGGTACCTTTCTTTGCAAACCAATAATAAAGCTTCTTATAATGGGGATTATTGTTATGATGTTGATCATTTGTATTCCCGCAGGATAGCCTCAGATGTGTCGTCAAAGGACGGCCACAGAAAGAAGGCCCATCTCAACTGTTCATTTCAAAAGGGACAAATTGGAGGGGGGCACTGATGCCATAAGGGCCCAAGAGCACAGACTGCCACTTTATCATTCAGGGCAGTTTAACATCTCAGATGTGACTAGCTTTCATAGGACAACTTATTGTTGCCATAATTGTCACTTACCTGTACTTACTGGCTGCCGGCCCTCGGTGGAGTATATCGAGGAACAGAGGGTGCCTTTTAGGATAAGGACTAACAAGGTTTTGACTAGGTGGGATACAGCTACGACCGGAAGTGACTTTTCCCTAGCGGGTTAGGCGAATTAGGCTAGAGTGCAGATACTTGACATGTACAGTACAACAACAAATCACAGAGGGCCTGTTACCGCACCCTATAGCCTTGAAAATAATAATATAATAACATATCGTAATAATAATAATATATAATACAGCTCATCAACAGCTCATCAAAAAGGTGAAAATAGTATTTCCACTGAAATGTCAAACTTGATAATTGCTAACCCGTTAGCTAACATTTTGACACCACCAAAAATCACCTAACATTGATGGCTTGATCACAAGATAACACTGTTGAAGGTAATGCATTATTTAAACGCTGTTGAATATGCCGAGAATACGGCGTCCCACGCTACGTTTCCTCGTCCTCTTTTTTGTGTCATACTACCTTTAGCTAGTAGGTAGCTAGCTAACATAAGGGCGCTTGTGCTAGCTAGGTTACTTTCTAAGCTAAGCTAACGTTAGCTAATTTAGGTTTGTCTGCCCATGTGTATTAGCGCGAACTAGTGTCGTAGTAAATATATAATGTTATAGCTTGGTCTGACTAAAATCTTGTGCATGACCCATCTTGTGTTGGGCCTTTGTATTTAATACAATGCACAAGAGACTTCTATCTTGTCAGCCTTATCAGCAGGTGGCTATGGACAACACCCACGCCATAGGTCTCTCAGTTCTTCCAACTCACGAGTTCTTGCTCTGAGGACACACACACACACACCCACACACACACACACACACACATCATCACTGATAAACACACACACACACACACACACACACACACCACTGATAAACACACACACACACACACACACCACTGTTAAACACACACAAACACACACACACACAAAAACCCCCTTCTCTTAGGCTGAACATCTGAAGACAGAGAACCCGACTCAGAGCCAATGCAACAGTGACACTAGCCTGAGGTGACCTCGCCCAACTCATCAGGACCAATCAGAAGATCAGAACCACTAGAATCAACCTACTTTATTTTATTGTATAAAATGTCAGCACACAAATGTTTAGGGCTCTCTCAGATATCTCCCTACGAGATTGACGGACGGGTCCGTGCACGCTATTTACAGATATCTTTACCTCTGAATAAACTGCCTTATATTATACAATTATCCACCTTGTCCGAAAGTCTCTACTTGGTCTCCGTTCTCCAGTAAACTTGTGATCATCAACACTAGCTAGTAGCGTATCAACCGTGTGTCAGCCCAAGACATTTGCACGCCAAAAGACAGGAAGTGATCAACCAGTGTCCCAGTGTTGAAGACATGAAAGACAGATAGCCTGCTCTGTTTAGAAGCCTCTCAGGTGAGTCGGCAGGCAAAAAAAGAAAATGCCAAATGATGTCTTCACTATGACAAACCTCTTTGTTATGAGCCTTGCTTGATGATATTTCAGTATTTGTCTTTCAGATCAATGAACAATTCCACAGGCTCACCGCAAAGCATCTTGAGGCAAGGTTTATGCAGGACACCCCTAAGTTGCTGTCCTTATTCCATTCCAAGGGAGGAGTACTTTCAGACAGATTGCGGGTCATGCTGGATGGTAAAGTATCCTCAGGAAAAATGCACTGTTTTGTATTTAGCTGGCTGATGTTCGGTGCTGCAATTTAAGCCACGGGCCCCGCTGTGCTATTGTACACCTTTTGCTAATATAGGATACTTGGGTTGGTGATTTCATAGATTTCACATGCACAGATTGAATCCAATGAGATCAGTGATTTTATTCTATATCAGGGTCATGATGTGAGTTCAGTGAGGAATTATTGTTCAGCTTTACTGGAGGTGGCCTCATTAAAGACTACCGTGTGGGGGCAATAAAGCATTTTCATCCATGAATATTCGATCACGTGTGTGTGTGTGTGTGTGAGAGAGGGAGAGAATGTTCACTGCAATCTGATAACAAATAAGGGCATGTCGTAATCCAGGTGGAATAAAATGTGTTCCCCACATTGACAGAATGTCTGTATTTGTGTGTTATTTATTTTACAGGAAGCTGAGGGGGGTCATTTCCTGCAAGACCTTGCGCAACATGTAAATCAAATCTATGCGATCAACAAGGAGGGTGCCGTGGCGAGTGATGGTCCAGAGGAGGTAGGCGTCATCCTTAAGTGATCACCGGTCTGAGTTTTGCAAAGGCTTCTGCCATTCTTCTTGGCATGACATACAGTGAGGGGAAAAAAGTATTTGATCCCCTGCTGATTCTGTACGTTTGCCCACTGACAAAGAAATGATCAGTCTATCATTTGAATGGTAGGTTTATTTGAACAGTGAAAGACAGAATAACAGCAAAAACTTCCAGAAATGTCCAAAATGTTATAAATTGATTAGCATTTTAATGAGGGAAATAAGTATTTGACCCCCTCTCAATCAGAAAGATGTCTGGCTCCCAGGTGTCTTTTATACGGTAACGAGCTGAGATTAGGAGCACACTCATAAAGGGAATGCTCCTAATCTCAGCGTGTTACCTGTATAAAAGACACCGGTCCACAGAAGCAATCAATCAATCAGATTCCATACTCTCCGCCGTGGCCAAGACCAAAGACCTCTCCAAGGATGTCAGGGACAAGATACTTATTTCCCTCATTAAAATGCAAATGAATTTATAACATTTTTGACATGCGTTTTTTCTGGATTGTTTTGTTGTTATTCTGTCTCTCACTGTTCAAATAAACCTACCATTACAATTATAGACTGATCATGTCTTTGTCAGTGGGCAAACGTACAAAATCAGCAGGGGATCAAATACTTTTTCCCCTCACTGTATGCTCTGAATCTCAGCCACCCCTAAAAGCCGGAGTACACGTTCAAGGCATTTCAGAAAGTGTTTGTGGAGCTGGACTGCTCAAAGCTCACAGTCAAGATGACAGGCCTCAAGAACAAATGACTGTCTTAAGCAGAATGCCAGGCCAGAGGACAATTGTCATAGACTGAATGTCAGGGTTACTTTGTAACAACTTTGTTAAACGCTGAGGTGCCTTTTGGAACTCTTCTCTCCCTTCATTTTTTCTGGTAGCAGGTCAGGAACGGTGTCCTCTACCACAGGCCCGCTTGTTGTTGGTGAAGCCGCCTGGGGCTGGGAATCTGTGCTGGGACCAACCTCTCCCTGGGATGTCACCGGGCGGGGCTCGAGCACATTCCTTGATCTGGACCCCGTCCCATGCCCGTGGCGGTCATCTAGCTAAAGTTGGTAAGACACGTTTATTCTGCAAGTGTGTTTTAAAGTCCTGCCACGGTATTTTCCTTGTGTTTTTGTATACAAGATACAAATAGTGTTTTTAATGAGATGTCATTGTAAAATCTCAATGTCCCTTTTGTTCCCATCAGTTGCGGTTTGAAATGTCCATTTTTAATCCGTTGTATACGTACCATTTTGAGGTTTCATCAAGGTACACACCTTTTACCACTGGTATTTTGACAATTCTACCATCAATCAATCAATCAATGAAGTGGATCTATAAAGCCCTTTTTACATCAACAGATGTCACAAAGTGCTATGCAGAAACCCAGCCTAAAACCCCAAACGGCAAGCGATGCAGATGAAGAAACGCGGTGGCTAGGAAGAACTCCCTAGAAAGGCACAAACCTAGAGAACAACCAGGCTCTGAGGGGTGCCCAGTGCCCTTCTGCCTGTGCTGGGTGGAGATTACAACAGTACGTGGCCATTAAGGGCACATTTCTCTCCAAGATGTTCAAACGTTCATAGAAGACCAGCAGGGTCAAATAATAAGCACAGTGGTTGTAGAGGTTGCAACAGGTCAGTCGGTACAGTCGGTACATCAGGAGTAAATGTCACTTGGCTTTTCATAGGTGGCCATTTAGAGGTTGAAATAGCAGCAGGTGCGGTACAGATTTCTATTGGGAACTGTTGAAAAAAGGCACACCTACAACATTAATGGGTTAAAGGAAAAATGACCAAAGTAATATAGGTGGCATCCATCAGCAGTGCTCGTGAACAGAGAAATGTTATAGGAACAAACGAGTAAAAGTGTTTAGATTATTGGGGTTGTTCAATGTTTTGGCATTGTAGTTTGAAAAATATCCCACAGTGCAAACACGAGCTATTTGAGCCTCCATTTCCGTAGGTATCCATGGTTACTATGAGAATATTCTGTTCCCGTGACGTCTATGGGGTTGAAGCTCCATTGTATCTCTCAGTAAGTAATGGTTCTGCCCACAGAGATCCTATACTAGTTAGTGTTGTAGTTCCTATTTCTACGGTTTTGCCTACCTGCAGCAATCAGGATTTACCTGCAGTGTTGATTGCAAATCCGTAATTTCTCATCTCATAATAACAGATGTTTTGCAAACCGTTGATGTTTAAATAAATGGATTCCCGGTGTCCGGATACCTTTTCTCTTAAGGGATCTGATTGAGTGAATCCAAAGTAAAAATGTGAACATTTTTCTGACTTGGTCTAAATACATAATAGGATGAATCATTCAGGTAAAATAACACAATGTCTATTTGAGTTGAATCAACGTAATATAATCCTTTTTTACCTCTATCATCTTTACTCTATGTATTGGACCACATCTAAACAACTTACTCAAGCTTATCTACTCATAAAAACAAGCAAAAAGATCTACTCAATAATATGACGTGTGCTTTTGTTGACTGTAATAGCTTGAGTACATTCCACAAAGTCA
Organism: Coregonus clupeaformis; assembly: GCF_020615455.1. Taxonomy (NCBI): domain Eukaryota; kingdom Metazoa; phylum Chordata; class Actinopteri; order Salmoniformes; family Salmonidae; genus Coregonus; species Coregonus clupeaformis. Next base: position 298,003 of record NW_025533939.1, on the reverse strand, counting down.
TTTTTTACAGTTTTAAAGACACGTTTGTTGTGGTGATGCACTTTTTCTTTGACGTTGAACTTGCATTGAAAAGACAAATCCATTTCGTTACAACCCTTTTGTAGTATGACTTAGGAATATTTGTTGATGATCCTAATGTCTATGCTTGAATAGTGATTGGTTGTTGGTGAAATATTGCTGAGAACCCATCGTTTCCTGCCCTTTTTTCACTATTGAGCAATTTTGAAACATTTGTTTTGCTATTGGATTCCTAATGGTGACCTAGGACAAGTAATTAGTGAAAACCAGAGTTCAGCAGTTGCCATTAAAGCGATCGAACCAAGTCATCCTAATAGGCTAGTATTAGCCTAAAGCAGGGTTTCCCAAACTCGGGGCACGTTTTGGGAGTTTTTGCCCTAGCACTACACAGCTGCTTCAAATAATCAACTCATCATCATCAAGCTGGAGTATTAGAATCAGCTGTGGAGTGCTAGGGCAAAACGCAAAACGCGCACCCCTTGGGGACCCCAGGACCGCGTTTGGGAAACGCTGGCCTAAAGAGCAAATACTGAAAGTGAATCACCATGATGTGCAGTACCCACATTTAACCACAAGATGGCCTCCGTGCTCCACTGTAAAGTTTTGTTCTATGCTTGAGTCTCTCAGCAGCACTGCAACATGGGACTTTCAAAGTAAGTTGGCATGCAATGTTTTTTTTGGACTGCATGCAAGGCTATTATTACACACAACTAATAGTGTCAATTATTCATCTGAACACAATTCTTGTTACTATTTGGCCTATATTATCACTCGTTTCTTTTCCCCCTCCTTTGTAAAGCATTTTACTGTGCCACTATAGTTCAAAGGAAGTGGATGATGCCAGAGTATATACACACACACACACAAACATTGAAGCTAGACTTCAGGCAACTAAAAGGTGCAATACGTAGCTTTTAGACGTGTTAGTGAACAACATACATGGTGGCTAATGTAGAGGTGCCTGTATACATGGAACAATTGTGCCTTTTTGATGGAAATATGGAGGTGGCTCTTAAAAGAGCCTTTGGGGGATTTTCGAGTTCAGGTCATCCTCATTTATGCGCGCTCTCCGCGAATACGGCGGGCCAGCTGGATGTCCTTGGGCATGATGGTCACCCGCTTGGCGTGGATGGCGCACAGGTTGGTGTCCTCGAACAGGCCGACCAGGTAAGCCTCGCTAGCCTCCTGCAGGTCCATCACGGCGGAGCTCTGGAAGCGCAGGTCGGTCTTGAAGTCCTGGGCGATTTCTCTCACCAGGCACTGTAAGGGCAGCTTGCGGATGAACAGTTCAGTGGACTTCTGGTAATGACGGATCTCTCTCAGAACCACGGTGCCGGGCCTGTAACGGTGAGTCTTCTTCACACCGCCGGTGGCCGGGGCGCTCTTGCGAGCAGCCTTAGTGGCGAGCTGCTTCCTGGGGGCTTTGCCACCGGTGGAATTGCGAGCGGTTTGCTTGGTTCTGGCCATGGCGCGTCTCTGCATTTCGAGGCTATATTCCCGACTGTCAGTGTGCTTTTGCCAGCGCGCAGTGTGTAGTTGTGTACTATTGGCCTCGTTTGCGATAACAGGCTAGCATTAAAATATAACACAAGATTTCACTCTTGACTTTGACGACTATTATTGCGCTCAAAGGGCCAGCAGTGTGCTATTGTACGCACGCGCTTAGTGTACTATTGTTTTTGGCGCATATTGACATTTAACATGATTTAGTAGACGCTCTTATCCAGAGCGACTTACAGTTAGTGCATACATTATTCTTTTCTTTTTTCATACTGTCCCCCCGTGGGAATGAAACCCACAACCCTGGCGTTGCAAACGCCATGCTCTATCAACTGAGCTACATCCCTGCCGGCCATTCCCTCCCCTACCCTGGACGAGGCTGGGCCAATTGTGCGCCGCTCATGAGTCTCCAGGTCGCGGCCGGCTGCAACAGAGCCTGGATTCGAACCAGGATCTCTAGTGGCACAGTTAGACTTAGACCACTGCGCCACTCAGGAGCTACAGCGGTAGGGGAGGGAATGGCCGGCAGGGAGGTAGCTCAGTTGGTAGAGCATGGCGTTTGCAACGCCAGGGTTGTGGGTTCGATTCCCACGGGGGGCCAGTATGAAAAAAATAAGAATAATGTATGCACTAACTGTAAGTCGCTCTGGATAAGAGCGTCTGCTAAATAATGTAAAATGTAAATGTTGTTCTGTCACCGTGGAGACACACACATACACAGTTTATGGGCTGCCTCATTCTAGTTCTGCCTGGTAAAAAAAAGTATAAACGTTTGGAAATGTGTGTTACTTGTGCTTAGTTATTTATTATTTTATTTCATAAGTACTTGAATTTACCTGAATTATTTTAATTTAAGCTATTTTGTAATTCATTTTCATTTATTTAATTAATTGGATGAACTATAATTTGCCTAAAGATGATTATTTTGTATTTTTGTCTGTCTGATTGTTGTCTTGTGTTAAAAAATAAACTCAAGTAACTCAACAGTGAGTAGTTTTTTCACCAAGTACTTTTTTACTCTTACTCAAGTAATTATTTGGATGACTACTTTTTACTTTTACTTGAGTCATATTATTCTGAGGTAACAGTATTTTTACTTGAGTACAATTTTTGGCTACTCTACCCACCTCTGTATGTATATAAGCCAAGCTTACCTCCCGCCAGAGAGACACATCCTCAACCTCTGACTCTGAATGCATTCAACCGTGCTGAATACAGCAACGCATGCGCGGAGCCTTCCTGATTTGGCCATGCGACTTTGACTATTGTAGATAATCCATTTGGATTGATGCCTTTTATTTCAACGCCTCAGGCAAGTAAAACGTGCAATACGTAGCTTTTAGACAGGTTAGTTAACAACATACATGGTGAGAAATGTAGATGTGCGCGTATATAATAATAATATGCCATTTAGCAGACGCTTTTATCCAAAGCGACTTACAGTCATGTGCGCATACATGTTTACGTATGGGTGGTCCCAGGGATGGAACCCACTACCCTGGCGTTACAAGCGCCATGCTCTACCAATTGAGCTACAGAGGACCACGTATAAATAGATCAATTGTGCCTTTTTGATGGAAATATTGAGGTGGGATTTTGGAGATCAGGTCATTATCTGCAAATAAGGCGGGCCAGCTGGATGTCCTAGAGGCACGATATGCACCCTCTTTGCGTGGATGGCACACAGTTTGGTGTCCTCGAACAGACCGACCAGGTAAGCCTCGCTGGCCTCCTGCAGGGCCATCACGGCGGAGCTCTGGATGCGCAGGTCGGTCTTGAAGAACAGGGCGATTTTTCTCCCCAGGCGCTGGAAGGGCACATTGCGGAGGAGCAGCTCAGTGGAGCTTTGGTAACGACGGATCTCTCTGAGACACGGTGCCGGGCCTGTAACGGGGAGGCTCTCCTGCGCGCAGCCTTGGCGGCGAGCTGCATCCTGTAGGCTTTGCCACGGGTGGATTTGCGAGCGGTTTGCTTGGTTCTGGCCATGGCGCTAGCTTCCTTCTTAGACAGTCCGAGTATAGCCTCGAAATGCCCATGTGAAATGTATAAAGCCGGCAGTGGCATCTGCTGATTGGACACCATCTCCCCACCACCCCGATTGGCCCGTTGCGGAGGCCTCCTCTGTCGGCTATCGGAAGGGATGCTTTGCTTCTTATTTTTTTTGACCGCGCACCCAAAACAGTACACTGCGCGCCCAAAACAATACACTGCGCGCCCAAAAAACACACTGTACTCCAAAAAACAATACACTTTGCGTGCGCCCGCAATAATACACTGCGCGCCCAAAACAATAGAACACTGCCGGCCTTTACATGCAATAATAGTCGCCAAAGTCAAGAGTGAAATCTTGTGTTATAATTTAATGCTAGCCTGCTATGGCAAACGAGGCCAATGGTGCACTGTGCACAGGCAAAAGCACAATGTGCGCGCAACAGTACACTGCCGGCCCTTTATGCGCAATATAGTCGCTGAAGTCAAGAGTGAAATCTTGTGTTATAATTTAATGCTAGCCTGCTATGGCAAACGAGGCCAATAGTACACTGCGCGGATGCAACTGCACACTGCGCGCAGGCAAAAGCACAATGTGCGCGCAACAGTACACTGCCGGCCCTTTATGCGCAATAATAGTCGCTGAAGTCAAGAGTGAAATATTATGTTCTAATCTAATGCCAGCCTGCTATGGCGAACGATGCCAATAGTCCACTGCGCGCAGGCATTAGGACACTGCCGCGCGATAATATTCGCCAAAGTCAAGAGTGAAATATTTTGTTCTAATCACCACATGTTCAATAATGGCATTTCCCCCCTTTATTCAAATTACAACCTCTCACTTTCAGTTATTTGAAAGGAAATAATCTCTCAAATATCACTATATCTAAAACAAGCCATAGAAAGTTGGTTGCAATTTCAATTAAATCATCCAGAAACGACAGAACAAACTCAAATACACTAATAGGAGAAAATACATATTTATTGATATTGTATGTTGTATAGCCTTACTTGTTGGTATCTCAGACGACCAGAACCTTAATAATAATCACCATACTTACTTCACATAGCATGGACATATAGTAGACTACTGACACTCACTCCTATGGAATGGGTATGGGGACTGAACACGCCGGGACCCAGACCCTACTGTTGTCGATCACACATATTAATGTCGTGTTCAGGGTGCTATCAGAGTTATCGGAAATACTTAGTTCCGACTGGGAAGTTTCACTTGAATGACCCTACAAGTAGGAATTACAAGTGAGAAATAGTGAAAATGTTGTTGCCAATCTTATTGGTTTAAGAATTGTTCCGACTTCAAAACCACTTGAACACAATCATGTGGGAGTTACAACTTCCCATTTTCCATGAGAATGTGAAGTTGGCATAATACAGCATTCAAGTGCTAGTCGGTACTAGGAAACTGACATTTCTGACTTGCTAACTGGTTGAACGCGTTACAATAGCCTAAGTATATAATATGATTGACATAACCACAATAGAAAGGCCTTGGAAGTGCCATAAGTGAAAGCCGACATATTTCATTATTTTTACATTAACCTCTTTAACATGTATTAAATGAATAATGAAGAAAATTGTGTAATTTAGGCTCTACGAAATATGAAATGCATTATGAAGAAAATCGTGTACTGTTTCCTACACGAAAAAGGGGCCTTTCTGACCAAAAGTGCACCAGTATCCCAAAGTATTAATCGAAATCAAGCATAGAAAACAGCATTAGCATTAATAAAACCATTTTTCCCACGAATTAAGTTGCACGTAAATGTGTGTATTCTCTCACAAATGATGTTCAGAAAATCTCAAACAGTACATAGGCATACAACTACAATGTTTGAAACATTATTAAATAAAGACAACATTTCTGTATATTCATAACGTTTAATTAGCCATAATAAAGAAAATAAAGAAAAATAGGCTATCCGTTTATGGTTGTTGTGTGTTAAATTGGTGTCTTTTCGCACTAATTAAGTAGCACATACATTTGTGTCTTTTCACACAGAAACGCACGAAATCTGCTGAAATACATTATGCTACCTGTGGTTTTCTCGAGCACGGTTATATGTCAGACATTTAAACAGCGACGGATAGCGGAAAGCAAACCCCGTATTGAGTCAATACTGTCATCGATTGGTAAACATAATCCTTAACGTAAATATCCCAGGTTAGTACACAACGATTTTCCTTACATGTTGTGCTAGGTCCTGCAGGACATCACCCCCTTCATCTTGCTGGAAAAAAAATAACACACAAACACAGACATTTTTCAATGTTGGGAACAAATTTTACATCAAGATGGATTAAGAGATGCCCAGGCTGATGCGCAAAGGCAACTACGCCGAGCGTGTGGGTGCTGTCGCACCAGTCTCCCTGGCTGCCGTGCTCGAGTGCCTGACTGCTGAGATCCTGGAGTTGGCCGGAGACATTGCCCGTGCAAACAAGAAGCCTCACATCATTCCCCATTACCTACTCCCCAAGAAGACCGTCAAAGCCAAGTAAATTCGCTACTGCGGCTTCAACTTGACAACTCAACCTCCAAAGGCTATTTTAAGAGCCAACCAATTGAGTGGGTGTATACACAATTATGTCAACTATTTCTTACATACATGGCACTATATCATGTTCCCACATGAGGCCATGAATGAACAATAACACCTACTAGGCCTCGTTTGCCATAGCAGGCAAGCATTAGATTAGAGCACAAGATTTCACTCTGGACTTTGGAGACTATTATTCCGCATAAAGGGCCGTCAGTGTGCTGTTGCGCGCGCACAGTGTGCTTTTGCCAGCGCAGTGTGTAGTTGTGTGCAGGCAGTGTGTACCATTGGCCTCGTTTGCCATAACAGGCTAGCATTAAAATATAACACAAGATTTCACTCTTGACTTTGACGACTACTATTACGCGCAAAGGGCCAGCAGTGTGCTATTGTACGCACGCGCTTAGTGGACTATTGTTTTGGGCGCCCAGTGTATTGTGTTGGGCGCGCAGTGCTAAAAAAAAGAAGCAAAGCATCCCTTCCAGTAACCGACAGAGGAGTCCTCCGCAATGGGCCAATCGGGGTGGTGGGGAGATGGTGTCCAATCAGCAGATGCCACTGCCGGTTTTATACATTTCACAATTGCATTTCGAGGCTATACTCCGACTGCAAATCCACCCTTGGCAAAGCCTACAGGAAGCAGCTCAACGCCAAGTCTGCGCGCAGGAGCGCCTCCCAGTTACAGGCCCGGCACCGTGTCTCAGAGAGATCCGTCGTTACCAAAGGGCCACTGAGCTGCTCATCCGCATTGTGCCCTTCCAGCGCCTGTGGAGAAAAATCGCCGACCTGCGCTTCCAGAGCTCCGCCGTGATGGCCCTGCAGGAGGCTAGCGAGACTTACCTGGTCGGTCTGTTCGAGGACACCAAACTGTGTGCCATCCACGCAAAGAGGGTGACCATCGTGTCCTAGGACATACAGCTGGCCCGCCTTATTCGCAGAGAGCGCGCGTAAATTATGACTTGATCTCCAAAATCCCACCTCCATATTTCCATCAAAAAGGCACAATTGATATATTTATTCGTGGTCCTCTGTAGCTAAATTGGTAGAGCATGGCGCTTGTAACGCCAGGGTAGTGGGTTCGATCCCCGGGACGTAAAAATGTATGCGCACATGACTGTATGTCGCTTTGGATAAAAGCGTCTGTTAAATGGCTTATTATATACGCGCACCTCTACATTTCTCACCACGTATGTTGTTAACTAACCCGTCTAAAAGCTACGTATTGCACGTTTTACTTGCCTGAGGCGTTGAAATAAAAGGCACCTGCTGGACCAGAAGTCATGTGGCCAACACTCTGCTTAAAATCATGAAGAGCTATAAGGAGTCCATCAACTAACTGGTCAGTCAAGTCATACAGGGAGGGATTTCATGTCCACCTGCTGGAGCAGAAGTAATGTTTGCCAACACTGGCCTTAAAATCATTAGGAGCTATAAGGAATAAGTCAACTCATCATTCAAGTAATATAGGGAGGGATCTTAGCACCACCTGCTGGATCAGAAGTACTCTTCACCGTAGGCTCAGAGAGCCATCATCTCTCAACCGGTGCAATTTTCATAAGTATGTGTTTAAAAAAAAATACAACAGCTCATCATATAGGCAGTGGTTTCAAAACTCTAAGCACATGTTCAAGTAGAGCACACCAAATCATACAGGTACTTGTTCACCACACTGAATCAGTGTTTAATCTAGAAATACATGCTTTGCATTGCAATACATGTTCTTGTAAAGTCATTGCTTTCCACAATGCAATGCTCACATCACTTTCCGTGTGATATTGTTGTTCATTTGTTCAAATGTATTTGACTATGACCTAATCCGACTGCTCTGAATTCATAATCACTTCACGGTTTGGTGTTAACCTACCGATTTTCAACTACTTTGCCTACTGCAGATTAGGAACACTGTCATGAAAATGTATGGTTGGGAAGTCTAACATGAGGGTAACTCCCCTTAAGGTAAATGTCTGTGTTCTGAGTGGCCAAAAAAACAACAATGTTTTATAACATTTAGATATGTGCATACTGGCTTTCCTTAGGCAAACGCATTTAGAAGGGAAAGAAGTGGAACCAATTAATACTTTTCTTGCTCTTCAATCAAAACAAAACCTTCACAAAGTGGTGCGTTTTGCCCCAAAATGACCCCTGAGGATTAGTGTGTTCTCATTTGTCAGTAATTGACCCTGACATACTCCCTTTAAATTGTACTATTTTACTCAAATATATACTGTAATGTACTACTATTATGATGATGACTATTATGATTTTACTTCACGGTAAGTAAAGCAAAATGCTGATGTTGACAAGATCAGAGACTCGTTCGTTCCTTTTTCAAACTCCCCGACGGTAGATGGCGCTGATGAGCGCCACTGAACCATATGCGCTGCACCCCGAAGTTAGTGACAGAAGAAGAGATACTATTGCTGCGAAAGACAAAAACGGTCACTACCTCAAGAAGTCTGATAATAAACTGAGCTGAGACGAGACTAGGTATGTAAGAATGAAATGTCGTCCAATTGAGTACTCACTCTCTTAAACTTTAAATCTTGAAGTAAATTATTTGTTTGTGCGTGTGAACATGATTTAGTGTGGTGAATGCATTCCAAATAATTTAACATAAATACAGGAAATGATGCGCAAAAATCAGCCGCTTTTGCAAGTCAAATCTATGCTGGACAAATGCGCATTATTTTAATGACAGTTTTTTGATTACATGTTTTGTCTGCGCATTTGTTGGGTCGTATGTGACCGATGGTTAGCGAGCTCTCGTTTGGTCATGTGTTACTAGCTAACGTAGCCTAGACTAGCTAGCTAACTTGTAGCTAATTTCCCCCTAACCTCTGACACTCTCTAGCGGTTGGAGGACTAAATCACCTCTAGCTCAACATTTTAAAATTTACATTTGGAAAATGGAACTGGAAAATAATGGTACGTTTTGCTGCTAACGACACCCTTCTAGCTAGCTGACCACCGATTTTCAGTGCAATTTGTGTAAGTGAAGTTAGGTTTTGTTGGGGATTTATTATTCTCATAATTGATGGGATGACTAACTTAGAAAGAATGCATTCTAGACTGGGCTCATGTGGGTTGTTTTACCTGGCAAGCTGTGATTGATGTGAAGAGCTGTTTTAGGGGGTAAGATAAGATAATAATTCGTGTCTCCAAATACTAGACTATACTGGTCCTTTGTGATCTGTGAACCATCCTTGGACGTAGGAATGGTGTCTAGGGGAGCTGGCTCTTCTCACCATGACAGGTTGTTATGATAAGAACGTATGCCTGGTAACAGGGATGCGCCAAGGGGCTGGGACTAGCCCATGCGCCAACGGATTGGCTGAGTAAGTCTAAACCACGCTCAGTCTCTACTCTGATTGGCCAGCAGAGAGCGGGAACTGAGAACTGTCAAGAGCATTTGAAGAACAATCTGAAACAATGGATTAGTTCTCTGTCTGCCCTGCGAGGTAGTTCAGGGAGCCCGTATATACGAACCTCATATTTACCATTGAAGGTTTTGCATTAATTAAAATACTAGTATATCTTAGAAGTCGTGTTGACCTCTTTTGTTCCTAATACCAGATTTGAATTGACGCAACTTAACAGTTTTGAGGGTTTTGACCACACATCATTTAATATCCAACTTTTTACCTCTGAAATATAGCTAACGGATTTTCTAATGTTACTAGCTTAGTTGCTAAATGTTGATAGAACTGCTAAGACAGCAAAAAGGAAAGAAATTGTAAGCGTTAGATAATACATATCACGAAAACAGCAGAATGTTGTCAAGCTTTATCATATCAAAATTGGGAGTCCTCTGACGGAGGCCTTTTGCACAATCTGCAAAAATGTATTTGGAACTTTGAACCATTAACTTTTTGACACCTATCACTGTTGGTTATGTTTCATCTTACAACAGCTACATAGAGGTAGTATTTAGTCAAATTGTACAATGTATGCATCAATATTAAACTAATTGGGACACACATTTTCATTACAGATAACATCAAACAAAAAACGTGGGTACACTTTCAGTTATTGTGAAAACTTTCATCACCTTTCAATGCCTTAGCTCTGAAATGTAAATGTTTATACATATTCAGATATCTTTCTAAAATGTGTATAGTATGCCAAGTTAATTATCTACATGTTTTAACACCACAGCATGGAGAAAGTCAAGAGGAAGCAGTGGAGTGAGGTGGACATGTTCCATGCCATAGAGGACTGCGGGGCAGGGATGGCTATTCGCCAGGCTGCCAAGGTTAGGCATCTTTTGTTTTTAGGAGATTACCATGTGTATGTGAATTTTATATTCTAGTAACAGTTTTCTTTTCTTATCTACCAAGGTGCATGGTGTACCTCGGCAGACCCTGGCGGACAGGCTGAGCGGCCAGGTGACCCGTGGTTGTCGCAGTGGACCACCCACATTGCTTGCACCAGAGGATGAAAATTCTCTGGTGCAGTACTGTATCTACTGTGCCAGCCATGGGTTCCCCTTCACCAGACAGAGGCTGATGAAATACGCCGACAAAATATGCAGGTAGTTGGTGTTATCTGTATTTATGTATGTAGACTGGTGGACTGACTGTTCTCAATGTGTGTGATGTAAATGTAGATGTGTATGATGATGCCAAAACAAACATTTTCATCCTGGATGGACAATGATAGTGGGGAAAAAAAGTATTTAGTCAGCCACCAATTGTGCAAGTTCTCCCACTTAAAAAGATGAGAGAGGCCTGTAATTTTCATCATAGGTACACGTCAACTATGACAGACAAATTGAGGAGAAAAAAATCACATTGTAGGATTTTTAATGAATTTATTTGCAAATTATGGTGGAAAATAAGTATTTGGTCACCTACAAACAAGCAAGATTTCTGGTTCTCACAGACCTGTAACTTCTTCTTTAAGAGGCTCCTCTGTCCTCCACTCGTTACCTGTATTAATGGCACCTGTTTGAACTTGTTATCAGTATACAAGACCTGTCCACAACCTCAAACAGTCACACTCCAAACTCCACTATGGCCAAGACCAAAGAGCTGTCAAAGGACACCAGAAACAAAATTGTAGACCTGCACCAGGCTGGGAAGACTGAATCTGCAATAGGTAAGCAGCTTGTTTTGAAGAAATCAACTGTGGGAGCAATTATTAGGAAATGGAAGACATACAAGACCACTGATAATCTCCCTCGATCTGGGGCTCCACGCAAGATCTCACCCCGTGGGGTCAAAATGATCACAAGAACGGTGAGCAAAAATCCCAGAACCACACGGGGGGACCTAGTGAATGACCTGCAGAGAGCTGGGACCAAAGTAACAAAGCCTACCATCAGTAACACACTACGCCGCCAGGGACGCAGTGCCAGACGTTTGACCTGTGTCATTGCCAACAAAGGGTATATAACAAAGTATTGAGTAACTTTTGTAATTGACCAAATACTTGTTTTCCACCATAATTTGCAAATCAATTCATTAAAAACCCTACAATGTGATTTTCTGGAAAAAAAATCTCATTTTGTCTGTCATAGTTGACGTGTACCTATGATGAAAATTACAGGCCTCTCATCTTTTTAAGTGGGAGAACTTGCACAATTGGTGGCTGACTAAATACTTTTCCCCCCCACTGTATATATTCTATTCTATTCTATTGTAGGTTTCGGCACCCAGGGGAAACAATCCCGCCACTGGGGAAGCGGTGGTGGGAAATGTTCAGAAGGAGGCACATGATCCTGAGCATGAGGAGGCCGGACACCCAGGACAGGGGGAGTGCTGAGTGTGCCACACGTCCGAAGACGGACACCTTCTTCGCTTCTTATGAGAGGGGACCTGTTCAGGAAGTGGTTTCTGCACTTCTTTAAGCATGCAGTGAAGGAGCGCCTTCTCCTCTTCGATGGGCACAAGAGCCACATGGACCCGGAGGTGCTCGCGGCGGCACTAAGGGAAGGGGTTATACTTCTTTGTCTTCCACCACACTGCACCCGTGTCCTGCAGCCGCTGGACGTGGCATACTTTGGCCCTTTAAAGGCTGAGTTCTCCGAGGTAGCTGGAGACCTTAGCCATTTTGACCACTCCTACATGGTAAACAAATCAGAATTTGCCAGAGTATTCCGCTACTCGTACCAGCGATGCAAGGACATGCGCTATGTGGTGGAAGGGTTTAAGAAGTGTGCCCTCTTCCCTTCTTGACCCTTCAGCCATTGAAGGGTCCCGTTTAATGTTGTCTCGGTCCCTACTGAGTCCCACCACCGCCTCTCCTGGAACCAGCAGCACTGTGCCATCCGTCAGCGCCTCCTCCCCAGCGACCGCAGGAGGACCCTCAGCGCCTCCTCCCCAGCGACCGCAGGAGGACCCTCAGCGCCATCTCCAGTCCCAGTCCCTGCTCCAGTCCCAGGCCTAGCTCTAGAAGAGCACCCCCTAATAGAGGGTGGGCTGATAGCGAAGGACCTGGGGCACATCCTTACTGTCCTGAAGTATCGGCTGGACCGATACAGAAGAGTCGCTGTGGTCGCCACGTGCCTCACCGGGGAGGAATACACGCGCCGGTGGCAGGAGAGGGGTGAGAAGGAGAGGGGAAAGAGCGTTGGGCAGCCCTCAGAACACAGAGGGCACAGGAGAGGGCTGCCGTGGATGAGACCATTGGCGCCATCGCCTCTGCAGGACCCCCTGCTGGAACCACTCCTGACAGCTGTATCACCACTGCCAGTGCCTCCCGGTGTGCAACACCTGTAGGAGCCGCCGGAGTCCCCAGCTGCAGAAGGCCACGTGCCTACTCTCCCGGCCACACCGTCGTCGGCCCCTCAACCCCACCGTTACAAACACCGGCTCCTCCAAGCCATCGTCGGCGGTTTTGTCCACCGCCACCGCGATGCACACCACCCACCCTGTCTGTCACCACCAACACGGCTTCCTCTGGACCAACTGCCTCCTCAGACTCCCCTGGTCACACCACCGTAGCGGCCTCGTCTGGTGTCCCTGGCCCCCTGCAATTTGAATACCGCCACCTCCACAGGTAAACACGTGTTAAATTACGAACAAATGACTGTTTGTTATCTGTTTTATACAACAGCAATGTAAACAACAGAATCTCTCTTTACATATCTACAGTGCATAGCACCAGCCCTCAAGTCATCTCCACCTCCTCCAAAACCTCTGCGGCTTCCTCCAGAGGTGTTGGTGTAAAAAAGTGGAAAAGGGTTTTCATGAAACATGCTCTGTCTAACAGTACTTTTTCTCAAACTGCAGCACAGAAAAGGAAGAGAAAAGCTCCACTGGTCACGTCGGTCACGTCACCCATGGCACCGCTCTCAGGTACTTCATCTGTTTTTCTCTCTCTCTCTCTCAGTTGTATCAATTACTATTGTTGCTGAAGAACTTCTACATTTTGTAAAACCATATTAATCCATTTGTATTATTTGGTATAAAAGAAGACCACCTGCTGTGCTCGCTGCGGGGAGCGTGATCCGCCTGCAAGCTCCTCTCAGGAGTGTAGATCCGAGGTGCCATGGTTGTGCTGTGACTTCTGTCAGCACTGGTTCCACTGCAGGTGTGTGCAGTGGGATCAAGAGGTAGCGGTGTAGCTGGAATATTATTGTGATTTTTGTGACAATATAGGGATGGAGGTCGAGATTGAATTGTTTGTGTTCATATGAAATTATTTATTTGTACAAAAAAGAAAAGTCTAAAATGTAATATATATATATATATATATATATATATATATATATATTTATTTATTTATGGAACCACTCTTGTGTAGTTCTTCCTTTACTCTCCAAGTGCATCTCTGCAACAAACTCCAAGTGTTTTCATTGTTTATGTCAATGCACATAACTGAAAATAAAGGTTTATTTGATGTAAATTATTAATACTCATATTTTAGAATTCAACTGTTATCTACTTTCTCAAAACATAAGATGAATCTGTAAAACAAATGATGAGACATTATTTGGTTACAACACTGAATATGTAGGTGATGGACCATTTTTTAATCGTCCTCAAGAGGGCGCACCGGGCAACGCAATGAAAAGTGGACAGGAAAATCATTATTTTTTACCGGAAGCCTAGCCAACTAGTCAAACACTTCCGGTACGCGGGCGGTGTGTCTCTTGAACAAAACTGAACGGATATATCTTGTAATGGAACTGAATAGTAAGGTGGCCAACAACTGGGGCCCGAATGGCGATAATACGTGACGTTTTTTTTCTCAAAACCGCTCATCAAAAAGCTGAAAATAGTATTTCCACTGAAATGTCAAACTTGTTAATTGCTAACCCGTTAGCTAACATTTTGACACCACCAAAAATCACCTAACATTGATGGCTTGATCACAAGATAACACTGTTGAAGGTAATGCATTATTTAAACGCTGTTGAATATGCCGAGAATACGGCGTCCCACGCTACGTTTCCTCGTCCTCTTTTTTGTGTCATACTACCTTTAGCTAGTAGGTAGCTAGCTAACATAAGGGCGCTTGTGCTAGCTAGGTTACTTTCTAAGCTAAACTAACGTTAGCTAATTTAGGTTTGTCTGCCCATGTGTATTAGCGCGAACTAGCTAGTAGCGTATTAACCGTGTGTCAGCCCTTGATTGCTAACGTATGTTAGCTAAAAGCTAGCTGCTGTAATGGCTATCGAAATAATCAATTTTGTCACAATTTGTAGCCACTTGTTGTAGTTGCAGGGTCTTGATAAAATGGGTTAATGGTTATGTTTAGTCGTCTAGATTCTTCTTTTAACAGATGTGGCCGCTCAGAGAATAGAATTAGTAACATGCAAAGAAGGACCACACAAGGGTGATTTCAGAAAATATGACCAAGACATTTGCACGCCAAAAGACAGGAAGTGATCAACCAGTGTCCCAGTGTTGAAGACATGAAAGACAGATAGCCTGCTCTGTTTAGAAGCCTCTCAGGTGAGTCGGCAGGCAAAAAAAGAAAATGCCAAATGATGTCTTCACTATGACAAACCTCTTTGTTATGAGCCTTGCTTGATGATATTTCAGTATTTGTCTTTCAGATCAATGAACAATTCCACAGGCTCACCGCAAAGCATCTTGAGGCAAGGTTTATGCAGGACACCCCTAAGTTGCTGTCCTTATTCCATTCCAAGGGAGGAGTACTTTCAGACAGATTGCGGGTCAGGCTGGATGGTAAAGTATCCTCAGGAAAAATGCACTGTTTTGTATTTAGCTGGCTGATGTTCGGTGCTGCAATTTAAGCCACGGGCCCCGCTGTGCTATTGTACACCTTTTGCTAATATAGGATACTTGGGTCGGTGATTTCATAGATTTCACATGCACAGATTGAATCCAATGAGATCAGTGATTTTATTCTATATCAGGGTCATGATGTGAGTTCAGTGAGGAATTATTGTTCAGCTTTACTGGAGGTGGCCTCATTAAAGACTACCGTGTGGGGGCAATAAAGCATTTTCACCCATGAATATTCGATCACGTGTGTGTGTGTGTGTGTGTGTGTGAGAGAGGGAGAGAATGTTCACTGCAATCTGATAACAAATAAGGGCATGTCGTAATCCAGGTGGAATAAAATGTGTTCCCCACATTGACAGAAGGTCTGTATTTGTGTGTTATTTATTTTACAGGAAGCTGAGGGGGGTCATTTCCTGCAAGACCTTGCGCAACATGTAAAGCAAATCTATGCGATCAACAAGGAGGGTGCCGTGGCGAGTGATGGTCCAGAGGAGGTAGGCGTCATCCTTAAGTGATCACCGGTCTGAGTTTTGCAAAGGCTTCTGCCATTCTTCTTGGCATGACATACAGTGAGGGGAAAAAAGTATTTGATCCCCTGCTGATTCTTTACGTTTGCCCACTGACAAAGAAATGATCAGTCTATAATTTGAATGGTAGGTTTATTTGTTCAGTGAAAGACAGAATAACAGCAAAAACTTCCAGAAATGTCCAAAATGTTATAAATTGATTAGCATTTTAATGAGGGAAATAAGTATTTGACCCCCTCTCAATCAGAAAGATGTCTGGCTCCCAGGTGTCTTTTATACAGGTAACGAGCTGAGATTAGGAGCACACTCATAAAGGGAATGCTCCTAATCTCAGCGTGTTACCTGTATAAAAGACACCGGTCCACAGAAGCAATCAATCAATCAGATTCCATACTCTCCGCCGTGGCCAAGACCAAAGACCTCTCCAAGGATGTCAGGGACAAGATACTTATTTCCCTCATTAAAATGCAAATGAATTTATAACATTTTTGACATGCGTTTTTCTGGATTGTTTTGTTGTTATTCTGTCTCTCACTGTTCAAATAAACCTACCATTACAATTATAGACTGATCATGTCTTTGTCAGTGGGCAAACGTACAAAATCAGCAGGGGATCAAATACCTTTTCCCCTCACTGTATGCTCTGAATCTCAGCCACCCCTAAAAGCCGGAGTACACGTTCAAGGCATTCCAGAAAGTGTTTGTGGAGCTGGACTGCTCAAAGCTCACAGTCAAGATGACAGGCCTCAAGAACAAATGACTGTCTTAAGCAGAATGCCAGGCCAGAGGACAATTGTCATAGACTGAATGTCAGGGTTACTTTGTAACACGTTCGTAGTTAAACGCTGAGGTGCCTTTAGGAACTCTTCTCCTCCTTCATTTTTTCTGGTAGCAGGTCAGGAACGGTGTCCTCTACCACAGGCCCGCTTGTTGTTGGTGAAGCCGCCTGGGACACAGAATCTGTGCTGGGACCAACCTCTGCCTACCGGGGGATGGTCACCGAGAGGCGGGGCTCGAGCACATTGCGGTCTGGGACCCCGTCCCCGATGGGCCCGTGGCGGTCATCTAGGCTAAAGAGGTTAGAGGGTAAGGAAGACACGTTAATTCTGCAAGGTGTGTTTTAAAGGGTCACTGCCACAGTATTTTCCATTGTGTTTTTGTATACAAGAGATACCAAATAGGTGTTTTTAATGAAGGATGTCATTGTAAAATGTAATGTCCATTTTGTTCCCATATACAGTTGCGGTTTGAAATGTCCATTTTTGAATCCGTTGTACGTACCATTTTGAGGTTTCATCAAGGTACACACCTTTTACCACTGGTATTTTGACAATTCTACCATCAATCAATCAATCAATGAAGTGGATCTATAAAGCCCTTTTTACATCAACAGATGTCACAAAGTGCTATGCAGAAACCCAGCCTAAAACCCCAAACGGCAAGCGATGCAGATGTAGAAACGCGGTGGCTAGGAAAAACTCCCTAGAAAGGCACAAACCTAGAGAACAACCAGGCTCTGAGGGCTGCCCAGTGCCCTTCTGACTCTGCCGGGTGGAGATTACAACAGTACGTGGCCATTAAGGGCACATTTCTCTCCAAGATGTTCAAACGTTCATAGAAGACCAGCAGGGTCAAATAATAAGCACAGTGGTTGTAGAGGTTGCAACAGGTCAGTCGGCACAGTCGGTACATCAGGAGTAAATGTCACTTGGCTTTTCATAGGTGGCCATTTAGAGGTTGAAATAGCAGCAGGTGCGGTACAGATTTCTATTGGGAACTGTTGAAAAAAGGCGCACCTACAACATTAATGGGTTAAAGGAAAAATGACCAAAGTAATATAGGTGGCATCCATCAGCAGTGCTCGTGAACAGAGAAATGTTATAGGAACAAACGAGTAAAAGTGTTTAGATTATTGGGGTTGTTCAATGTTTTGGCATTGTAGTTTGAAAAATATCCCACAGTGCAAACACGAGCTATTTGAGCCTCCATTTCCGTAGGTATCCATGGTTACTATGAGAATATTTTGTTCCCTGTGACGTCTATGGGGTTGAAGCTCCATTGTATCTCTCGTAAGTAATGGTTCTGCCCACAGAGATCCTATACTAGTTAGTGTTGTAGTTCCTATTTCTACGGTTTTGCCTACCTGCAGCAATCAGGATTTACCTGCAGTGTTGATTGCAAATCCGTAATTTCTCATCTCATAATAACAGATGTTTTGCAAACCGTTGATGTTTAAATAAATGGATTCCGGTGTCCGGATACCTTTTCTCTTAAGGGATCTGATTGAGTGAATCCAAAGTAAAAATGTGAAAATTTTTCTGACTTGGTCTAATTACATAATAGGATGAATCATTCAGGTAAAATAACACAATGTCTATTTGAGTTGAATCAACGTAATATAATCCTTTTTTACCTCTATCATCTTTACTCTATGTATTGGACCACATCTAAACAACTTACTCAAGCTTATCTACTCATAAAAACAAGCAAAAAGATCTACTCAATAATATGACGTGTGCTTTTGTTGACTGTAATAGCTTGAGTACATTCCACAAAGTCATTTTTTACAGTGTATCTAAAGACACGTTTGTTGTGGTGATGCACTTTTTCTTTGACGTTGAACTTGCATTGAACAGACAAATCCATTTCGTTACAACCCTTTTGTAGTATGACTTAGGAATATTTGTTGATGATCCTAATGTATATGCTTGAATAGTGATTGGTTGTTGGTGAAATATTGCTGAGAACCCATCGTTTCCTGCCCTTTTTTCACTATTGAGCAATTTTGAAACATTTGTTTTGCTATTGGATTCATAATGGTGACCTGGGACAAGTAATTAGTTCAGCAGTTGCCATTAAAGCGATCGAACCAAGTCATCCTAATAGGCTAGTATTAGCCTAAAGCAGGGTTTCCCAAACTCGGGGCACGTTTTGGGAGTTTTTGCCCTAGCACTACACAGCTGCTTCAAATAATCAACTCATCATCATCAAGCTGAGTATTAGAATCAGCTGTGGAGTGCTAGGGCAAAACGCAAAACGCGCACCCCTTGGGGACCCCAGGACCGCGTTTGGGAAACGCTGGCCTAAAGAGCAAATACTGAAAGGGAATCACCATGAAGAGCAGTACCCACATTTAACCACAAGATGGCCTCCGTGCTCCACTGTAAAGTTTTGGCCTCTGCATGAGTCTCTCAGCAGCACTGCAACATGGGACTTTCAAAGTAAGTTGGCATGCAATGTTTTTTCTGGACTGCATGCAAGGCTATTTTTACACACAACTAATAGTGTCAATTATTCATCTGAACACAATTCTTGTTACTATTTGGCCTATATTATCACTCGTTTCTTTTCCCCCTCCTTTGTAAAGCATTTTACTGTGCTACTATAGTTCAAAGGAAGTGGATGATGCCAGAGTATATACACACACACACACAAACATTGAAGCTAGACTTCAGGCAACTAAAAGGTGCAATACGTAGCTTTTAGACGTGTTAGTGAACAACATACATAGTGGCTAATGTAGAGGTGCGTGTATACATGGAACAATTGTGCCTTTTTGATGGAAATATGGAGGTGGCTCTTAAAAGAGCCTTTGGGGGATTTTCGAGTTCAGGTCATCCTCATTTATGCGCGCTCTCCGCGAATACGGCGGGCCAGCTGGATGTCCTTGGGCATGATGGTCACCAATTTGGCGTGGATGGCGCACAGGTTGGTGTCCTCGAACAGGCCGACCAGGTAAGCCTCGCTAGCCTACTGCAGGGCCATCACGGCGGAGCTGTGGAAGCGCAGGTCGGTCTTGAAGTCCTGGGCGATTTTCTCTCACCAGGCGCTGTAAGGGCAGCTTGCGGATGAACAGTTCAGTGGACTTCTGGTAACGACGGATCTCTCTCAGAGCTACGGTGCCGGGCCTGTAACGGTGAGGCTTCTTCACACTGCCGGTGGCCGGGGCGCTCTTGCGAGCAGCCTTAGTGGCGAGCTGCTTCCTGGGGGCTTTGCCACCGGTGGATTTGCGAGCGGTTTGCTTGGTTCTGGCCATGGCGCGTCTCTGCATTTCGAGGCTATACTCCCGACTGTCAGTGTGCTTTTGCCAGCGCGCAGTGTGTAGTTGTGTGCAGGCAGTGTACTATTGGCCTCGTTTGCGATAACAGGCTATCATTAAAATATAACACAAGATTTCACTCTTGACTTTGACTACTATTATTGCGCGCAAAGGGCCAGCAGTGTGCTATTGTACGCACGCGCTTAGTGTACTATTGTTTTTGGCGCGCAGTGTATTGTGATGGGCGCGCGGTCCTAAAAAAAAAAGAAGCAAAGCATCCTTTCCAGTAACCGACAGAGGAGTCCTCCGCAACGGGCCAATCGGGGTAGTGGGGAGATGGTGTCCAATCAGCAGATGCCACTGCCGGCTTTATACTTTTCACATGGGCATTTCGAGGCTATACTCCGACTGTCTAAGAAGGAAGCTAGCGCCATGGCCAGAACCAAGCAAACCGCTCGCAAATCCACCCGTGGCAAAGCCTACAGGAAGCAGCTAGCCGCCAAGTCTGCGCGCAGGAGCGCCTCCCCGTTACGAGCCCTGCCAGCGCCTGGGGAGAAAAATCGCCCAGTTCTTCAAGATCGACCTGCGCTTCTAGAGCTCCGCCGTGATAGCCCTGCAGGAGGCTAGCGAGGCTTACCTGGTCGGTCTGTTCGAGGACACCAAACTGTGTGCCATCCACGCAAAGAGGGTGTCCATCGTGCCCTAGGACATCCTGATGGCCCACTGTATTCGCGGAGAGCGCGCGTAAATGATGACCTGATCTCCAAAATCCCACCTCCATATTTCCATCAAAAAGGCACAATTGCTCCATTTATACGCGCACCTCTACATTTCTCACCATGTATGTTGTTAACTAACCCGTCTTAAAGCTACGTATTGCACGTTTTACTTGCCTGAGGCGTTGAAATAAAACGCATAAATCCAAAGGGATTATCTACAATAGTCAAAGACGCGCGGCAGGCCGAAATACTCCAGCCAAATCAGGAAGGACAAAGGAAGACTTGGTGCATGCGTTGCTTTATTCAGCACAGTTGAATGGACAGCACTTCTGCTTCATCTCCACTCACGAGACGGGTAATAGAGGAGCTCCGTGGTGCTGAAATGTACAAAGTTGTCCACTATTGGTATATCTATTTATTATGGCCATCGAAATGTTAGCTATTCAAATCAGATCCAACAATTTATATCAAGGGATTAGAAATCCAAGGTTTAAAAACAAACGTGTCATTGTACTCAGAGGATCTAGATACATTTTCTAACCTCTCTGGAATACAACCACATTATGATAAATGTACTATATAAGGTATTGACCCTCCTGTAGCTCAGTTGGTAGAGCATGGCGCTTGCAATGCAAGGGTTGTGGGTTCGATTCCCACGGGGGCCAGAATGAAAAATGTCTGCACTCTGGATAAGAGCGTCTGCTAAATGACTAAACTGTAAATTGGATCACTGACAATACAACTTGTAGTTTACCAATCTGATGGTGATGTGGATACATATCCCTAAATAAATAAAATGATCTCACTCTATTAAATGTTAATAGAAAGTTAGCAAAAAATTATAAGATCTTGCTACCAAGGACAGGTAAAAATACCTGTCGATTTGTGGAAAAAAACTAATAGAAAAAAATATATATTTATTGATATTGTATAGCCTTACTTGTTGATATCTCAGACGACCAGAACCTTAATAATAATCACCATACTTACTTCACATAGCACGGACATATAGTAGACTACTGACACTCACTCCTATGGAATGGGTATGGCGACTGGACACGCCAGGACCCAGACCCTACTGTTGTCGATCACACATATTAATGTCGCGTTCAGGGTGCTATCAGAGTTATCGGAAATACCTAGTTCCGACTGGGAAGTTTCACTTGAATGATCCTCCAAGTTCGAATTACAAGTGAGAAATTGTGAAAATGTTGTTGCCAATCTTATTGGTTTAAGAATTGTTCCGACTTCAAAACCACTTTAACACAATCATGTCGGAGTTACAACTTCCCATTTTCCACGAGAATGTGAAGTTGGCATAATACAGCATTCAAGTGCTAGTCGGTACTTGGAAACGGACATTTCTGACTTGCTAACTGGTTGAACGTGTTACAACAAGTATATAATATGATTGACATAACCATAATAGAAAGGCCTTGGAAGTGCCATAAGTGAAGCTCGACATTTCATTATTTTACATTAACCTCTTTAACATGTATTAAATGAATTATGAAGAAAATTGTGTAATTTAGGCTCTACGAAATATGAAATGCATTATGAAGAAAATCGTGTACTGTTGCCTACACGGAAAAGGGGCCTTTCTGACCAAAAGTGCACCAGTATCCCAAAGTATTCATCGAAATCAAGCATAGAAAACAGCGTTAGCATTAATAAAACAATTTTTCCCACGAATTAAGTTGCACGTAAATGTGTGTATTTTCTCACAAATGATGTTCAGAAAATCTCAAACAGTACATAGGCATACAACTACAATCTTTGAAACATTATTAAATAAAGACAACATTTCTGTATATTCATAACGTTTAATTAGCCATAATAAAGAAAATAAAGAAAAATGGGCTATCCATTTATAGTTGTTGTGTGTAGCCTACTGGTTAAATTGGTGTCTTTTCGCACGAGTTAAGTAGCACATAAATTTGTGTCTTTTCACACAGAAACGCACGAAATCTGCTGAAATACATTATGCTACCTGTGGTTTTCTCAAGTACGGTTATATGTCAGACATTTAAACGGCAACGGATAGCGGAAAGCAAACCCCGTATTGAGTCAATACTGTCATCAATTGGTAAACATAATCCTTAACGGAAATATCCCAGGTTAGTACACAACGATTTTCCTTACATGTTGACTTACAGTTAGTGAATACATATATTTTTTATTTTTTTTATACTGGCCCCCCGTGGGAATCAAACCCACAACCCTGGCGTTGCAAATGCCATGCTCTATCAACTGAGCTACATCCCTGCCGGCCATTCCCTCCCCTACCCTGGGCCAATTGTGCGCTGCTCATGAGTCTCCAGGTCGCGGCCGGCTGCAACAGAGCCTGGATTCGAACCAGGATCTCTAGTGGCACAGTTAGCACTGCAAAGCAGTGCCTTAGACCACTGCGCCACTCAGGAGCTACAGCGGTAGGGGAGGGAATGGCCGGCAGGGAGGTAGCTCAGTTGGTAGAGCATGGCGTTTGCAACGCCAGGGTTGTGGGTTCAATTCCCACGGGGGGCCAGTATGAAAAAAAATAGAATAATGTATGCACTAACTGTAAGTCGCTCTGGATAAGAGCGTCTGCTAAATAATGTAAAATGTAAATGTTGTTCTGTCACCGTGGAGACACACACATACACAGTTTATGGGCTGCCTCATTCTAGTTCTGCCTGGTAAAAAAAAAGTATAAACGTTTGGAAATGTGTGTTACTTGTGCTTAGTTATTTATTATTATTATTTTATTTGATAAGTACTTCAATTTACCTGAATTATTTTAATTTAAGCTATTTTGTAATTCATTTTCATTTATTTAATTAATTGGATGAACTATAATTTGCCTAAAGATGATTATTTTGTATTTTTTTCTGTCTGATTGTTGTCTTGTGTTAAAAAATAAACTCAGTTACTCAGTACTTGAGTAGTTTTTTCACCAAGTACTTTTTTACTCTTACTCAAGTAATTATTTGGATGACTACTTTTTACTTTTACTTGAGTCATATTATTCTGAAGTAACAGTATTTTTACTTGAGTACAATTTTTGGTTACTCTACCCACCTCTGTATGTATATAAGCCAAGCTTACCTCCCACCAGAGAGACACATCCTCAACCTCTGACTCTGAATGCATTCAACCGTGCTGAATACAGCAACGCATGCGCGGAGCCTTCCTGATTTGGCCATGCGACTTTGACTATTGTAGATAATCCATTTGGATTGATGCCTTTTATTTCAACGCCTCAGGCAAGTAAAATGTGCAATACGTAGCTTTTAGACAGGTTAGTTAACAACATACATGGTGAGAAATGTAGACATGCGCGTATATAATAATAATATGCCATTTAGCAGACGCTTTTATCCAAAGCGACTTACAGTCATGTGCGCATACATGTTTACGTATGGGTGGTCCCAGGGATGGAACCCACTACCCTGGCGTTACAAGCGCCATGCTCTACCAATTGAGCTACAGAGGACCACGTATAAATAGATCAATTTTGCCTTTTTGATGGAAATATTGAGGTGGGATTTTGGAGATCAGGTCATAATTTACGCGCGCTCTCTGCAAATAAGGCGGGCCAGCTGGATGTCCTAGGGCACGATATGCACCCTCTTTGCGTGGATGGCACACAGTTTGTTGTCCTCGAACAGACCGACCAGGTAAGCCTTGCTGGCCTCCTGCAGGGCCATCACTGCGGAGCTCTGGAAGCGCAGGTCGGTCTTGAAGAACAGGGCGATTTTTCTCCCCAGGCGCTGGAAGGGCACATTGCGGATGAGCAGCTCAGTGGAGCTTTGGTAACGACGGATCTCTCTGAGACACGGTGCCGGGCCTGTAACGGGGAGGCTCTCCTGCGCGCAGCCTTGGCGGCGAGCTGCATCCTGTAGGCTTTGCCACGGGTGGATTTGCGAGCGGTTTGCTTGGTTCTGGCCATGGCGCTAGCTTCCTTCTTAGACAGTCGGAGTATAGCCTCGAAATGCCCATGTGAAATGTATAAAGTCGGCAGTGGCATCTGCTGATTGGACACAATCTCCCCACCACCCCGATTGGCCCATTGCGGAGGCCTCCTCTGTCGGCTATCGGAAGGGATGCTTTGCTTCTTTTTTTTTTTGACCGCGCACCCAAAACAGTACACTGCGCGCCCAAAACAATACACTGAGCGCCCAAAAAACACACTGTACGCCAAAAAACAATACACTTTGCGTGCGCCCGCAATTATACACTGCGCGCCCAAAACAATAGAACACTGCCGGCCTTTACACGCAATAATAGTCGCCAAAGTCAAGAGTGAAATCTTGTGTTATAATTTAATGCTAGCCTGCTATGGCAAACGAGGCCAATAGTACACTGCGCGGATGCAACTGCACACTGCTCACAGGCAAAAGCACAATGTGCGCGCAACAGTACACTGCCGGCCCTTTATGCGCAATATAGTCGCTGAAGTCGAGTGAAATCTTGTGTTATAATTTAATGCTAGCCTGCTATGGCAAACGAGGCCAATAGTACACTGCGCGGATGCAACTGCACACTGCGCGCAGGCAAAAGCACAATATGCGCGCAACAGTACACTGCCGGCCCTTTATGCGCAATAATAGTCGCTGAAGTCAAGAGTGAAATCTTATGTTCTAATCTAATGCCAGTCTGCTATGGCAAACGATGCCAATAGTCCACTGCGCGCAGGCATTAGGACACTGCCGTGCGATAATGTTCGCCAAAGTCAAGAGTGAAATCTTTTGTTCTAATCACCACATGTTCAATAATGGCATTTCCCCCCTTTATTCAAATTACAACCTCTCACTTTCAGTTATTTGAAAGGAAATAATCTCTCAAATATCACTATATCTAAAACAAGCCATAGAAAGTTGGTTGCAATTTCAATTAAATCATCCAGAAACGACAGAACAAACTCAAATACACTAATAGGAGAAAATACATATTTATTGATATTGTATGTTGTATAGCCTTACTTGTTGGTATCTCAGACGACCAGAACCTTAATAATAATCACCATACTTACTTCACATAGCACGGACATATAGTAGACTACTGACACTCACTCCTATGGAATGGGTATGGGGACTGGACACGCCGGGACCCAGACCCTACTGTTGTCGATCACACATATTAATGTCGCGTTCAGGGTGCTATCAGAGTTATCGGAAATACCTAGTTCCGACTGGGAAGTTTCACTTGAATGACCCTACAAGTAGGAATTACAAGTGAGAAATAGTGAAAATGTTGTTGCCAATCTTATTGGTTTAAGAATTGTTCCAACTTCAAAACCACTTGAACACAATTACAACTTCCCATTTTCCACGAGAATGTGAATAATACAGCATTCAAGTGCTAGTCGGTACTAGGAAACTGACATTTCTGACTTGCTAACTGGTTGAACGCGTTACAATAGCCTAAGTATATAATATGATTGACATAACCACAATAGAAAGGCCTTGGAAGTGCCATAAGTGAAAGCCGACATATTTCATTATTTTTACATTAACCTCTTTAACATGTATTAAATGAATAATGAAGAAAATTGTGTAATTTAGGCTCTACGAAATATGAAATGCATTATGAAGAAAATCGTGTACTGTTGCCTACGCGGAAAAGGGGCCTTTCTGACCAAAAGTGCACCAGTATCCCAAAGTATTAATCGAAATCAAGCATAGAAAACAGCGTTAGCATTAATAAAACAATTTTTACCACGAATTAAGTTGCACGTAAATGTGTGTATTTTCTCACAAATGATGTTCAGAAAATCTCAAACAGTACATAGGCATACAACTACAGTGTTTGAAACATTATTAAATAAAGACAACATTTCTGTATATTCATAACATTTAATTAGCCATAATAAAGAAAATAAAGAAAAATAGGCTATCCGTTTATGGTTGTTGTGTGTAGCCTACTGGTTAAAAGTGTATTTTCGCACGAATTAAGTAGCACATAAATTCGTGTCTTTTCACACAGAAACGCACGAAATCTGCTGAAATACATTACGCTACCTGTGGCTTTCTCGAGCACGGTTATATGTCAGACATTTGAGCGGCTACGGATAGCGGAAAGCAAACCCCGTATTGAGTCAATACTGTCATCTATTGGTAAACATAATCCTTAACGTAAATATCCCAGGTTAGTACACAACGATTTTCCTTGCATGTTTTGCTAGGTCCTGCAGGACATCACCCCCTTCATCTTCCTGGAATAAAAAAATCACACACAAACACAGACATTCTTTCAATGTTGGGAACACATTTTACATGAACATTTAAATCAAGATGGATTACGAGATGCCCAGGCTGATGCGCAAAGGCAACTATTGCTTATATATTTGGAGTTCATGTTAAATGTAATTTTAAATTATAATTCAATTAAATGTACTGATTAAGCCAACTCAAACATTTTCAGTTAATGCTACTCAGAATATTTATTCATCTTTCTCATTGCAATATCTCAAGAGAACTTAATAATTTCAAGCATGAAAATGAAACATAAATATCCTGAGTTAACTTAACATTTATTTGTTTTTTCAATCTATCTTCTGATTACCCATAACCAGTGGCGGCTCCTGAAAAAATTCTCAGGAGGGGCAATTTTTCTGATGATTTAGGTGACCTACACACGTGCACGAGTCCGTGCACGCGATTCCAGATATCTTTACCTCTGAATAAACTGCCTTTATTATACCATATCCACCCTGTCCAAAGTCTCTACTTGGTCTCAGTTCTCCAGTAAACTTGTGATTATCAACAGTACACAACGGTAACAAACAATTGGGGGAACTCACGGGGCAGATAGTAACCACTTAAAAGGAAGCGATTCCCAAACCTTCCATAACAAAGCCATGACCTACAGAGAGATGAACTTGGAGAAGAGTCCCCTAAGTAAGCTTGTCCTGGGCCTCTGTTCACAAACACAAACAGACCCCACACAGCCCCAGGACAACAACAACAACAACAACAACACACAATTAGACCCAACCAAATCATGAGAAAACAAAAGAGAATTACTTGACACATTGGAAAGAACAAACAAAAAAACAGAGCAAACTAGAATGCTATTTGGCCCTAAACAGAGAGTACACAGTGGCAGAATACCTGACCACTGTGACTGACCCAAACTTAATGAAAGCTTTGACTATGTACAGACTCAGTGACCATAGCCTTGCTATTGAGAAAGGCCGCCGTAGGCAGACCTGGCTCTCAAGAGAAGACAGGCTATGTGCACCTGCCCACAAAATGAGGTGGAAACTGAGCTGCACTTCCTAACCTCCTGCCAAATGTATGACCATATTAGAGACACATATTTCCCTCAGATTACAGCGATCCACAAAGAATTCGAAAACAAACCCAATTTTGATAAACTCCCTTATCTACTGGGTGAAAAACCACAGTGTGCCATCACAGCTGCAAGATTTGTGACCTGTTGCCACAAGAAAAGGGCAACCAGTGAAGAACAAACACCATTGTAAATACAACCCATATTTATGTTTATTTATTTTCCCATTTGTACTTTAACTATTTGCACATTGTAACAACACTGTATATATACATAATATGACATTTGAAATGTCTTTATTCTTTTGAAACTTCTGAGTGTAATGTTTACTGTTAATATTTATTGTTTATTTCACTTTTGTTTACTATCTACTTCCCTTGCTTTGGCAATGTTAACACACGTTTCCCATGCCAATAAAGCCCTTAAATTGAATTGAATTGATAGTAAGGTCGCAATGACACAGAAAGCAGTTCAATGTCGGGGTACAGAGTCGCTCTCTTACCAGGATCGCGGTCCGCTCTGACCAGGGTGAAGGTGGCCGGCTCCACTTCTCTGTCCGGGACTCATCCAGCCAAGTCTCCCAGCTGTATTGGGATTCAGCTGCCAGCAGCGTTTTCATTATTTAGTCCGTTCGTAGCGGGTATGTACACGATCAACAAGATCAGTCCAAAACCAACCGCTGGAAATCCATGGTTGGCAGAATGTTTGTAAACTAAGTCTACAAATTAAAAACATAAAATAACGCCGCACTGCAGGTCACAACAGAGACGCTTCTAGCCGCCATTGTCTTAGTTACGTTCAACGTTACGTCACGTATGACGAAAGCGCGTAAGTGCATGCCCACAGACACCCATAGAGAATGTATTGAAAGCTTTGAAATGTGAAAAAAATAGATTTTACATGACAGGCTATGAGAGACTTCTGGGCGATTTTCAACTTGACTGAAATCGCCCCAAAAACGGGCGGGGCCATTTGAAGCACGACTTTAGCCTGATTTGACATTTAGTGGCTGGCAGATCAGACGTGAACACTGATAACTGCTGTTGCCGTGATATAATTGATTAGAAAAAAATCCCTTCTTTTTCCCGTTTGGCAGTGCGTTGCCCATATCGCCCTATTGAACAAGCCGTCCCTGCCCATAACTCAAAAACATAGACTTGTTACAACTCAAAATCATTTACCACCAAACTTAAAATATTTGTGGCAACTGATTGCCTTAAAAATAATAAGTACTCTTGACTTAAAGGTCAAATAAAAAAACATCATCTATTCAGAAGTTTAGTATAAACTTTTCTTGCCCAGTCTTTTAGCAAAAAAATATGAAATAAAAAAACATAAATAAAAAATAACAATTAACAAGTCTACTTCTGGGCATTTTGTTTATACTTTAAGATGAACTATGTAATAGTAGATCATATTCAAACTCAGAAAAGCTAAAATTACATTAAGAAAATAACAGTTTATAAGCTATTTGTGATTGTCAAGTTCTGCGTGATTTCTGGCTGACCACAGCTCTGCCCAAACTTGAAAACGGCTTTATCCTTGATGAACGCAAAGGACAACTCAAAACTGTTCACTTTATGATTTTTTATTGTCATAAAGATGGAACAGAATAGGTTGATAACCTTCAAAACACACAAACAAAACCCATGGATTAGTTACAAATAACTCTCAATTCCACTTTCTCAAAAATAAGCATAAACTAATGTTACTGAATCCTCAACCTAACCAAACAATCATTTCATCATTTAGATTAACCTAGGATCATTGCAAGTTAATAATTAAATATCAATATCATAATTAAACATTTAACAATACACATGATTATAGTAACGTTACTGTCAAGTTCTACGTTCACATAATGAAGTCTTCACTATTTAATTTAATTAATAATTGTATTGTGTTACAACCAAACAAAAGGGCATATAGAAGCATGAATTCACAACACATTCTGTCCTACCAGTTGCGTCTTTGGATGATCAGGAGCCGTGGTCATTGGTATCTCTTCTCAGGAATGAGTGAGAGCCAAGTAAGCTTTTACCAAACATTTCGATGCCATGCACATGCACTGCTTGTGGGTGCGCACGTTAATATGGTCCCCAGAGCACTTCCTGGTGGTTGGTTTCAACAGCTCCGGTTGCATGGTTGCCCCTGCAGGTTGGGAGTGCTTTGAGCACCCTGGGTGGATTTAGGCTTGTAGCTTGTAGTCAGGAATTGACACAACACCTCCCACTTGACCTCCTGGTTCTTCAACCCAAGGAGGTCACACAGAACTGTGATGTGTTGGATTCAGTTACTCTATTTTTGATCCTGTTGCTGCTGCTCTTCAACTGGAAGCAAGACAACTATCCGTCTGACATCCCTGTGAAGAACTGTTGCTGGTATCTTGATTGAATGTTTTTCCATCTTTTTAGTGGGCTTCACAGTTGTGACTGGGTAGCTGGGGAAGGATCGGAGATATACATCCCTCACAATTCCCTTCTTCTCAGTGTTAACGTCAATAACTCTGGCAAGCCTGTACTGCAGTTTTTTCTTCATTAAAGATTTGGAACCTTCCTCCACAGAGCAAGAGTCCAGTGTTTTCCTCTTTGACCACAGCAAGCCTGCTGAGTGTGGTATCTGGCCAGGTTACATCCTTTTGGGCTGCAAGGAAGAGATCCCTGAGTGCATCTTCACACTCCATGATGGTAAGTGTAGCTTTCTTGATTCTGGACTTGATCTCAAGAGCTGAAGGAATTTCCTTTTTCTTTGGCTTGCTTGTGGTGGTCTTGGCTAGCATTTCTTTCCACCTTGTGGCAGCTCTCCACACCCAGGCAATTACTCTTGTCAACCTGGTTAAACTGCTGAACTTGCTGATGTTAAGGATATTCCCCACTGAATAACCAGAAGGTGGTCTTTGGACTTGGATTTGGTGCCCTCTTCCATTAGGGCTGCTTTGCAGGTCTTTACCCTTTGTCAGAGGTTGGAGATATTGGTATACGTGGAGCATGTTGGATCTTTTTCCCCACCTGCGCTCGGGTCAGTGCTGCTGTAAAACATTTCCTTTGGAGCTTGTTTATGCCTTCTTTGGCATCTGCAGCGACTTCTTTGGCTGACTTTGTCGGCCAATCCTCTACAGGTCGTTTCAGAAACTCTGGGCCGTTCTGCCACACAGAGTTCTCTTTGAGGTCCTCTGGGGTTGCTCCTCTTGTCATGAGGTCAGCAATGTTTTGCTCACCTGGAATCCATCTCCAGTCATCAACTGATGTGGACTTCTGGATCTCTCCCACTCTGTTTGCAAAAAAGGTCTGGTACCCATAACTGTCCCTTTGGATTGCACCCAGCACAGTTTGACTATCTAACAGATGGATCCAACGTCCTACTTGCATCCGACTGTGCTTTTCAATGTATTTCCTGAGTCTTGCAGCGAACACAGCACCACAGACTTCAGCCTTCACTGGTTCTCCCTTTTGGTCAAGTGGTGTAAGCTTGGCTTTGGACTCAACAAGTCGGACCAGGATACCTTGCTCGGTCTCCCACCTGAAGTATGCCACTGCTCCATAACTCTGGTCGCTCCCATCTGAGAATGTTATTCCCCAGGGTTCTCCAATCCTTTTGACTGGAGTCAGGCTTCTATGGAAGGTAATTTGGTTGAGGTGTCTGTATTCCTCAAACAGGCGGATTGCTTCTCCTCTAAGTTTCTCAGACAGAGGTGTGTCCCATGTGTCTCTTGTTAGAGCTTTGCCTCCAGTTTCTTGGAATGCTTTTCTGACTACAATGGCTCCTTTCTGTTTGGCAGGTGTTGCAAGGCCTATTGGGTCATACAAACTAGCTACTTGGC
Source organism: Coregonus clupeaformis (assembly GCF_020615455.1). Taxonomy (NCBI): domain Eukaryota; kingdom Metazoa; phylum Chordata; class Actinopteri; order Salmoniformes; family Salmonidae; genus Coregonus; species Coregonus clupeaformis. Next base: position 266,364 of record NW_025533939.1, on the reverse strand, counting down.
TAAGCAGTTGCCTTCTGGTCAGTGGGTTTGGAGTTTTCATTCTCACTTCCTCTCCAACGAGATCTTGACTGATCCTCATCTTCTTTTGTCTCTTTGAGAAGTTTATCGAGGTCATGAGGTACAGTTTGTCTGATTCGACTAAATAACCAACTCCAAGGGCTCTGTTGTCTCCTTCTCTCACTTGGTTGGGGAGGATGAAGACTTCATCTGATGATGTTGGATGTTCTGATGTAGATGTTTGCCTCCCACTTTGGCCTGATCGGACCCACGGCTTGAGGAAGAATCCACCTGCCTTTAGGATTTCTTCGACTTTTTTGGTGGTTCCGTCTAGCTTTTCCAGGTCATTATGGGATGTCAGGATGTCATCTACGTAGGAATCCTCTTCAAGGACCCTCCGTTCCTCTTTCAGATGTGTGAACATGGGCAACTTCGCTGTTTCTCTCATGGCTAGTTGTGCGATACACCCTGCTGGTCGATCGCCCATGTTGACCCTGGTGATGGCATATTCCTCAATGTCCCCATCATCACCGTCTCTCCAGAGGAATCTATGGAGGTGCATCTCCAGGTCTTTCGAGCCACACAGAATTGTACATCTTTTTGATGTCGCCGAGAGCAGCATGGATTCCTCTCCTGAACCTTAGCAGTACCGCTCGAATAGGATTAAGTACATCAGGCCCTTTCAGAAGAAGGTCATTCATGCTGCTTCCTCTAAACCTCTGGCTGCTGTTCCATACCAGTCGGACAGGTGTAGTTATAGAGTGTGGGTTTGGTGCTATCAAGTGACTGACGTACCATACTGGACCTTTCCAGTCGGCAATGGTCTTTCTAGTGAGTCTCTTTGCTGCCTTCCTTTCCACCATCTCATGAACTTGAGTTGTGTATGCTGCACGCCAATCTGGTTCTCTCTTGAGTTGTTTCTCCGTCCTCAGAAACGTGGCTTCCACTGCGCTTCTGTTGTTGGGCAGGGAACTTGGATCTTCAATCCAAGAGTATTTTGTGTCCCAGTGAGGCTCCTGACTATGCACATCTGATTCCACGTAACTGAGACCTTGCCTGATTATCTCAAGCTCTCTTTCTTCACTAAGAGTCATGTCTTTGCCTCCTGGTTGACAGTTACCACAACGACATCCTCCACACATGGGTTCACAGGCCGCACCAATGCTGTCCCACTTCCACCAGTCCAAGAACTCTTTGCCAATAACAGTGGTTTTAGTTTCAGCTCTAGATTCTTGCATCTCAGCAATTTCTTGATACTTTGCTGCTGTGATTCTCATAGATCGTGCAAAATGAGTTTCAGAATTGTGCAGGGCCATGTCCACTACTTCACAGAGGTCTGGATGTGCTCCTCCAACGGTCTTTCCTAAAGGGCTCTCCCACAGGACAAGATCTCCTACTACCTTTACTCTCTGTGGAGCAAGTCTTCCTTCCCGGTGGCTTATGAGAAGCTCAACATGTTCTGGTCTGTGAAGGTCTTCCAGGTTGGTATCGGGGAAGAACTTCTTGAGGTGTTGTGCTTTGATTGCTCTGTGAACTTTTGCAATCTCATCCAACCCATAACAGATCAGCTCATGAGCTTTCTCCGTGCCTCTTGGTGTCTTGACTCTCACCTTGAGTAAGTATCTTTTGGTCTTCACCTTCATGGCCATGCCTCCAACTCCATGGACGACTAGTGTGATCCTTTCACTTGAGCTTCAGTCTCCTGGCGGCTGTGTGAGTGATGTAGTTGGTGTCTGATGCTAAGTCAATGAGAGTTCCAATTTTCTGCCCTACGTTAGTAGTTACTTCGAGAAGCATAAGAATAACTGGTAATTCACGTGTGCTTGAGTCCATTACCCCAGGAAGGCTTCCTCCAGTGCAGTGTGATTTTGCCATGTTGGTGAAAGCATTCCTGAATTTTTCTGCCACGTCCGGGGTGAGCTCACGTATTAATCTCTCTTGCTCCTCTGTGAATGTTTGCCTCCTGGTGCTGGGTTTTTCCACTTTCACGTATTCTTTCCTCTTAGCCCCTCCTTTAAGGCAGAGAAAGAAATGGTGATCCGAGGAGCTTCCTCTTTTGCAGTCTCTGTTTCTGCAAAGGTAAGTGTCCGTACATTCCTCATCCTCTCCATGACATCTGAGGCATCTTCTGCATGCTCCCAGTCTTTCGACAGCATTCAGCTTCTCACTAGGCTTTAGTTCTTTGAACTGCTTACAAAAGAAAATCTTCTCACGGTGCTTTTCATCTCCACACACAACGCATCCTCCCTTTCTCGTGGACCTTGTGGAAGCATACCGCTTCTCCGGGTACGTAGCTTTCTTTTCAGGGTTTTCACTTACACCCAACTGGTCTAGTTTCTCCAGTATGTCCTCTTGTGTCTTTAAAAATCTTAGAAGGCTGTCGAAGTGATTGTCAGGTGTGACTCCATTCCTTGGGTTGACCATGAATGTCAGCCAGTCCCTCTTCATGTTATCCGGCAGCTTGCTCTCTATGGATCTGATGACAAGGGGATTCTTTATGGGTCCACTGCTTTCGAGCTCCGTGAGGTCATCCAGGGCCTTTTCCACAGCTTGAATCAGGTCAATAACCTTCCTTGGTTGGTGTGACTTTAAAGGAGGGATCCTCTCCAGGTCCTCAATTATCTCCAAAGCAATTGTTGGCTTGTTTCCATACCGGTTTTGGAGTACTCTAAACATGTCTTCAGCACTGTTATATGATGACAGGCGCAGGTCTCTACATATTCTCTCGTCCACACTGTCAAGAAGTTGAAACTTCTTCACCTCCACTGAACCAGTCGGCTCTCCCTGCTTTTGCAGGCTCTCCCAGTCTTTCCTCCATCTGTGGAAATTCCTCCTAAGCCCAGTGAATTTAGGTAGACTGGTTGGTTTTATTCTCACCACTGGTTGTGGGACTGCTCTTGGTTGAAGCTCTGTAGGTCTTCTGTCCTCTTCTGCAATTCTCTGTGCGATGAGGAATTCTGTTCTTTTGGCCTCGAGGTTACTGCCGAATATTCTCAGATCTTTTACTCTGCCTTTCAGATCTGCAGTCTCATCGTGTGGGACCCATTTTTCCCAGTCTTTCAGGCTTTCACTTGCATCATGGATTAGCTTCCTCGCTCTTTCCAGCTGTAGTTCATAGCCGTCCCTGTTAATAGCAGTGACGGGGGTTTCTTTGGCTCTGTCACAGGCTTTCTCCGCTTCTTGGATTGCAAAGTCTACCTCCTCTTTACCGTATCTTGGCCAGAGGTTGAATTGGACTGCCTCTCGGATTTCCTCCAATTTCATGTCGCACTCTTCAATCGTCCTTTCAAGATCAGCATGCTGGTCCTTGTCGAGCTTGACCTCTTCATCTCCCTTAGTTCCCGCTTCAGCCAGTAGGCCAGCCGCGTAGTCATCATTTGAATCACCGACACTTCTAGCCAGGGAACTGAGCTTGCTGAACTCCTCTTGTAGTTCATGCTTAATCATACCAGCTGCAGCTTTACTCAGATAGTTCGCTTGTCTGGTGAAAGCAGATTTGGCTAAGGTCCGCTCTTGCTTCAGTTGCTTGACTGTTTTCCCAAAAGTTTCCTTGGCCATGGTGTAGAGTTTCACAGGCAACTCTTCCTTTGCGTCGACAGCTTGACTTCAGCCCTTTGATCCTCGTCCTCACTGCCACGCTGGTTATCAACTGTCAAGTTCTGCGTGATTTCTGGCTGACCACAGCTCTGCCCAAACTTGAAAACGGCTTTATCCTTGATGAACGCAAAGGACAACTCAAAACTGTTCACTTTATGATTTTTTATTGTCATAAAGATGGAACAGAATAGGTTGATAACCTTCAAAACACACAAACAAAACCCATGGATTAGTTACAAATAACTCTCAATTCCACTTTCTCAAAAATAAGCATAAACTAATGTTACTGAATCCTCAACCTAACCAAACAATCATTTCATCATTTAGATTAACCTAGGATCATTGCAAGTTAATAATTAAATATCAATATCATAATTAAACATTTAACAATACACATGATTATAGTAACGTTACTGTCAAGTTCTACGTTCACATAATGAAGTCTTCACTATTTAATTTAATTAATAATTGTATGTTTTACAACCAAACAAAAGGGCATATAGAAGCATGAATTCACAACACATTCTGTCCTACCAGTTGCGTCTTTGGATGATCAGGAGCCGTGGTCATTGGTATCTCTTCTCAGGAATGAGTGAGAGCCAAGTAAGCTTTTACCAAACATTTCGATGCCATGCACATGCACTGCTTGTGGGTGCGCACGTTAATATGGTCCCCAGAGCACTTCCTGGTGGTTGGTTTCAACAGCTCCGGTTGCATGGTTGCCCCTGCAGGTTGGGAGTGCTTTGAGCACCCTGGGTGGATTTAGGCTTGTAGCTTGTAGTCAGGAATTGACACAACACCTCCCACTTGACCTCCTGGTTCTTCAACCCAAGGAGGTCACACAGAACTGTGATGTGTTGGATTCAGTTACTCTATTTTTGATCCTGTTGCTGCTGCTCTTCAACTGGAAGCAAGACAACTATCCGTCTGACATCCCTGTGAAGAACTGTTGCTGGTATCTTGATTGAATGTTTTTCCATCTTTTTAGTGGGCTTCACAGTTGTGACTGGGTAGCTGGGGAAGGATCGGAGATATACATCCCTCACAATTCCCTTCTTCTCAGTGTTAACGTCAATAACTCTGGCAAGCCTGTACTGCAGTTTTTTCTTCATTAAAGATTTGGAACCTTCCTCCACAGAGCAAGAGTCCAGTGTTTTCCTCTTTGACCACAGCAAGCCTGCTGAGTGTGGTATCTGGCCAGGTTACATCCTTTTGGGCTGCAAGGAAGAGATCCCTGAGTGCATCTTCACACTCCATGATGGTAAGTGTAGCTTTCTTGATTCTGGACTTGATCTCAAGAGCTGAAGGAATTTCCTTTTTCTTTGGCTTGCTTGTGGTGGTCTTGGCTAGCATTTCTTTCCACCTTGTGGCAGCTCTCCACACCCAGGCAATGACTCTTGTCAACCTGGTTAAACTGCTGAACTTGCTGATGTTAAGGATATTCCCCACTGAATAACCAGAAGGTGGTCTTTGGACTTGGATTTGGTGCCCTCTTCCATTAGGGCTGCTTTGCAGGTCTTTACCCTTTGTCAGAGGTTGGAGATATTGGTATACGTGGAGCATGTTGGATCTTTTTCCCCACCTGCGCTCGGGTCAGTGCTGCTGTAAAACATTTCCTTTGGAGCTTGTTTATGCCTTCTTTGGCATCTGCAGCGACTTCTTTGGCTGACTTTGTCGGCCAATCCTCTACAGGTCGTTTCAGAAACTCTGGGCCGTTCTGCCACACAGAGTTCTCTTTGAGGTCCTCTGGGGTTGCTCCTCTTGTCATGAGGTCAGCAATGTTTTGCTCACCTGGAATCCATCTCCAGTCCTCAACTGATGTGGACTTCTGGATCTCTCCCACTCTGTTTGCAAAAAGGTCTGGTACCCATAACTGTCCCTTTGGATTGCACCCAGCACAGTTTGACTATCTAACAGATGGATCCAACGTCCTACTTGCATCCGACTGTGCTTTTCAATGTATTTCCTGAGTCTTGCAGCGAACACAGCACCACAGACTTCAGCCTTCACTGGTTCTCCCCTTTTGGTCAAGTGGTGTAAGCTTGGCTTTGGACTCAACAAGACGGACCAGGATGCCTTGCTCGGTCTCCCACCTGAAGAATGCCACTGCTCCATAACTCTGGTCGCTCCCATCTGAGAATGTTATTCCCCAGGGTTCTCCAATCCCTTTTGACTGGAGTCAGGCTTCTATGGAAGGTAATTTGGTTGAGGTGTCTGTATTCCTCAAACAGGCGGATTGCTTCTCCTCTAAGTTTCTCAGACAGAGGTGTGTCCCATGTGTCTCTTGTTAGAGCTTTGCCTCCAGTTTCTTGGAATGCTTTTCTGACTACAATGGCTCCTTTCTGTTTGGCAGGTGTTGCAAGGCCTATTGGGTCATACAAACTAGCTACTTGGCTAAGCAGTTGCCTTCTGGTCAGTGGGTTTGGAGTTTTCATTCTCACTTCCTCTCCAACGAGATCTTGACTGATCCTCATCTTCTTTTGTCTCTTTGAGAAGTTTATCGAGGTCATGAGGTACAGTTTGTCTGATTCGACTAAATAACCAACTCCAAGGGCTCTGTTGTCTCCTTCTCTCACTTGGTTGGGGAGGATGAAGACTTCATCTGATGATGTTGGATGTTCTGATGTAGATGTTTGCCTCCCACTTTGGCCTGATCGGACCCACGGCTTGAGGAAGAATCCACCTGCCTTTAGGATTTCTTCGACTTTTTTGGTGGTTCCGTCTAGCTTTTCCAGGTCATTATGGGATGTCAGGATGTCATCTACGTAGGAATCCTCTTCAAGGACCCTCCGTTCCTCTTTCAGATGTGTGAACATGGGCAACTTCGCTGTTTCTCTCATGGCTAGTTGTGCGATACACCCTGCTGGTCGATCGCCCATGTTGACCCTGGTGATGGCATATTCCTCAATGTCCCCATCATCACCGTCTCTCCAGAGGAATCTATGGAGGTGCATCTCCAGGTCTTCGAGCCACACATAATTGTACATCTTTTTGATGTCGCCGAGAGCAGCATGGATTCCTCTCCTGAACCTTAGCAGTACCGCTCGAATAGGATTAAGTACATCAGGCCCTTTCAGAAGAAGGTCATTCATGCTGCTTCCTCTAAACCTCTGGCTGCTGTTCCATACCAGTCGGACAGGTGTAGTTATAGAGTGTGGGTTTGGTGCTATCAAGTGACTGACGTACCATACTGGACCTTTCCAGTCGGCAATGGTCTTTCTAGTGAGTCTCTTTGCTGCCTTCCTTTCCACCATCTCATGAACTTGAGTTGTGTATGCTGCACGCCAATCTGGTTCTCTCTTGAGTTGTTTCTCCGTCCTCAGAAACGTGGCTTCCACTGCGCTTCTGTTGTTGGGCAGGGAACTTGGATCTTCAATCCAAGGGTATTTTGTGTCCCAGTGAGGCTCCTGACTATGCACATCTGACTCCACGTAACTGAGACCTTGCCTGATTATCTCAAGCTCTCTTTCTTCACTAAGAGTCATGTCTTTGCCTCCTGGTTGACAGTTACCACAACGACATCCTCCACACATGGGTTCACAGGCCGCACCAATGCTGTCCCACTTCCACCAGTCCAAGAACTCTTTGCCAATAACAGTGGTTTTAGTTTCAGCTCTAGATTCTTGCATCTCAGCAATTTCTTGATACTTTGCTGCTGTGATTCTCATAGATCGTGCAAAATGAGTTTCAGAATTGTGCAGGGCCATGTCCACTACTTCACAGAGGTCTGGATGTGCTCCTCCAACGGTCTTTCCTAAAGGGCTCTCCCACAGGACAAGATCTCCTACTACCTTTACTCTCTGTGGAGCAAGTCTTCCTTCCCGGTGGCTTATGAGAAGCTCAACATGTTCTGGTCTGTGAAGGTCTTCCAGGTTGGTATCGGGGAAGAACTTCTTGAGGTGTTGTGCTTTGATTGCTCTGTGAACTTTTGCAATCTCATCCAACCCATAACAGATCAGCTCATGAGCTTTCTCCGTGCCTCTTGGTGTCTTGACTCTCACCTTGAGTAAGTATCTTTTGGTCTTCACCTTCATGGCCATGCCTCCAACTCCATGGACGACTAGTGTGATCCTTTCACTTCGAAGCTTCAGTCTCCTGGCGGCTGTGTGAGTGATGTAGTTGGTGTCTGATGCTAAGTCAATGAGAGTTCCAATTTTCTGCCCTACGTTAGTAGTTACTTCGAGAAGCATAAGAATAACTGGTAATTCACGTGTGCTTGAGTCCATTACCCCAGGAAGGCTTCCTCCAGTGCAGTGTGATTTTGCCATGTTGGTGAAAGCATTCCTGAATTTTTCTGCCACGTCCGGGGTGAGCTCACGTATTAATCTCTCTTGCTCCTCTGTGAATGTTTGCCTCCTGGTGCTGGGTTTTTCCACTTTCACGTATTCTTTCCTCTTAGCCCCTCCTTTAAGGCAGAGAAAGAAATGGTGATCCGAGGAGCTTCCTCTTTTGCAGTCTCTGTTTCTGCAAAGGTAAGTGTCCGTACATTCCTCATCCTCTCCATGACATCTGAGGCATCTTCTGCATGCTCCCAGTCTTTCGACAGCATTCAGCTTCTCACTAGGCTTTAGTTCTTTGAACTGCTTACAAAAGAAAATCTTCTCACGGTGCTTTTCATCTCCACACACAACGCATCCTCCCTTTCTCGTGGACCTTGTGGAAGCATACCGCTTCTCCGGTACGTAGCTTTCTTTTCAGGGTTTTCACTTACACCCAACTGGTCTAGTTTCTCCAGTATGTCCTCTTGTGTCTTTAAAAATCTTAGAAGGCTGTCGAAGTGATTGTCAGGTGTGACTCCATTCCTTGGGTTGACCATGAATGTCAGCCAGTCCCTCTTCATGTTATCCGGCAGCTTGCTCTCTATGGATCTGATGACAAGGGGATTCTTTATGGCTCCACTGCTTTCGAGCTCCGTGAGGTCATCCAGGGCCTTTTCCACAGCTTGAATCAGGTCAATAACCTTCCTTGGTTGGTGTGACTTTAAAGGAGGGATCCTCTCCAGGTCCTCAATTATCTCCAAAGCAATTGTTGGCTTGTTTCCATACCTGTTTTGGAGTACTCTAAACATGTCTTCAGCACTGTTATATGATGACAGGCGCAGGTCTCTACATATTCTCTCGTCCACACTGTCAAGAAGTTGAAACTTCTTCACCTCCACTGAACCAGTCGGCTCTCCCTGCTTTTGCAGGCTCTCCCAGTCTTTCCTCCATCTGTGGAAATTCCTCCTAAGCCCAGTGAATTTAGGTAGACTGGTTGGTTTTATTCTCACCACTGGTTGTGGGACTGCTCTTGGTTGAAGCTCTGTAGGTCTTCTGTCCTCTTCTGCAATTCTCTGTGCGATGAGGAATTCTGTTCTTTTGGCCTCGAGGTTACTGCCGAATATTCTCAGATCTTTTACTCTGCCTTTCAGATCTGCAGTCTCATCGTGTGGGACCCATTTTTCCCAGTCTTTCAGGCTTTCACTTGCATCATGGATTAGCTTCCTCGCTCTTTCCAGCTGTAGTTCATAGCCGTCCCTGTTAATAGCAGTGACGGGGGTTTCTTTGGCTCTGTCACAGGCTTTCTCCGCTTCTTGGATTGCAAAGTCTACCTCCTCTTTACCGTATCTTGGCCAGAGGTTGAATTGGACTGCCTCTCGGATTTCCTCCAATTTCATGTCGCACTCTTCAATCGTCCTTTCAAGATCAGCATGCTGGTCCTTGTCGAGCTTGACCTCTTCATCTCCCTTAGTTCCCGCTTCAGCCAGTAGGCCAGCCGCGTAGTCATCATTTGAATCACCGACACTTCTAGCCAGGGAACTGAGCTTGCTGAACTCCTCTTGTAGTTCATGCTTAATCATACCAGCTGCAGCTTTACTCAGGTAGTTCGCTTGTCTGGTGAAAGCAGATTTGGCTAAGGTCCGCTCTTGCTTCAGTTGCTTGACTGTTTTCCCAAAAGTTTCCTTGGCCATGGTGTAGAGTTTCACAGGCAATTCTTCCTTTGCGTCGACAGCTTGACTTCAGCCCTTTGATCCTCGTCTTCACTGCCACGCTGGTTATCAACTGTCAAGTTCTGCGTGATTTCTGGCTGACCACAGCTCTGCCCAAACTTGAAAACGGCTTTATCCTTGATGAACGCAAAGGACAACTCAAAACTGTTCACTTTATGATTTTTTATTGTCATAAAGATGGAACAGAATAGGTTGATAACCTTCAAAACACACAAACAAAACCCATGGATTAGTTACAAATAACTCTCAATTCCACTTTCTCAAAAATAAGCATAAACTAATGTTACTGAATCCTCAACCTAACCAAACAATCATTTCATCATTTAGATTAACCTAGGATCATTGCAAGTTAATAATTAAATATCAATATCCTAATTAAACATTTAACAATACACATGATTATAGTAACGTTACTGTCAAGTTCTACGTTCACATAATGAAGTCTTCACTATTTAATTTAATTAATAATTGTATGTTACAACCAAACAAAAGGGCATATAGAAGCATGAATTCACAACACATTCTGTCCTACCAGTTGCGTCTTTGGATGATCAGGAGCCGTGGTCATTGGTATCTCTTCTCAGGAATGAGTGAGAGCCAAGTAAGCTTTTACCAAACATTTCGATGCCATGCACATGCACTGCTTGTGGGTGCGCACGTTAATATGGTCCCCAGAGCACTTCCTGGTGGTTGGTTTCAACAGCTCCGGTTGCATGGTTGCCCCTGCAGGTTGGGAGTGCTTTGAGCACCCTGGGTGGATTTAGGCTTGTAGCTTGTAGTCAGGAATTGACACAACAGTGATATAATGATAATACAACATTACCAGGAGGGCATCAGCAAGTCTTGGGTGGTGACCAAACATTTGTTTAGAAAGATTATTTGCCCACACCTGTGCCTTTTAGCACAAAATGAAACAATCTATTTAATAATAATAGTAATATAACAATAATAGTAATACAAATAATTAAGAATTAAAAAGAGAATTAAATAAACAATTACAAAGGCACACTTTTGGCCATCTGGTTGTAAACTTGCAGTGCAGCAATGTATACACAAATTGCTTGTAAATTCTTCACAACTAAAACTGCTAAAATTTCAAAACGGTACATTAACATGTACAAAGGCAGTGTTTAGCCTTCCTTTGGCTATCTGGTTCAAATCTAGCAACTTCAGGGTGCACTGTATAGTTTTAGAAAATTAATTCAAACTCGAAAAGCAAAATTAACAATATTAATAAGACAATAAAAATTATTTTATCAATTTCCATAACTGAATAAACATCCCATCCTCAGAAGAAAATAAAGTCCCTATAACACTGTTTCCAACTAGAAAGGTGGCTACTTTACTAAAGTAAAGTAGCCTGAAACTTTGAGGACAGTTTATTTATTTATGAAAATGTATCAATGAAGAGCTTTCCTTTCTGATAAAAATGTACTTCCCAGTGGGGAAAAAAAGTATTTAGTCAGCCACCAATTGTGCAAGTTCTCCCACTTAAAAAGATGAGAGAGGCCTGTAATTTTCATCATAGGTACACGTCAACTATGACAGACAAAATGAGAGGAAAAAAATACAGAAAATCACATTGTAGGATTTTTAATGAATTTATTTGCAAATTATGGTGGAAAATAAGTATTTGGTCAATAACAAAAGTTTCTCAATACTTTGTTATATACCCTTTGTTGGCAATGACACAGGTCAAACGTTTTCTCTAAGTCTTCACAAGGTTTTCACTCACTGTTGCTGGTATTTTTGGCCCATTCCTCCATGCAGATCTCCTCTAGAGCAGTGATGTTTTGGGGCTGTCGCTGGGCAACACGGACTTTCAACTCCCTCCAAAGATTTTCTATGGGGTTGAGATCTGGAGACTGGCTAGGCCACTCCAGGACCTTGAAATGCTTCTTACGAAGCCACTCCTTCGTTGCCCGGGCGGTGTGTTTGGGATCATTGTCATGCTGAAAGACCCAGCCACGTTTCATCTGCAATGCCCTTGCTGATGGAAGGAGGTTTTCACTCAAAATCTCACGATACATGGCCCCATTCATTCTTTCCTTTACACGGATCAGTCGTCCTGGTCCCTTTGCAGAAAAACAGCCCCAAAGCATGATGTTTCCACCCCCCATGCTTCACAGTAGGTATGGTGTTCTTTGGATGCAACTCAGCATTCTTTGTCCTCCAAACACGACAAGTTGAGTTTTTACCAAAAAGTTATATTTTGGTTTCATCTGACCATATGACATTCTCCCCAATCCTCTTCTGGATCATCCAAATGCACTCTAGCAAACTTCAGACGGGCCTGGACATGTACTGGCTTAAGTAGGGGACACGTCTGGCACTGCAGGATTTGAGTCCCTGGCGGCGTAGTGTGTTACTGATGGTAGGCTTTGTTACTTTGGTCCCAGCTCTCTGCAGGTCATTCACTAGGTCCCCCCGTGTGGTTCTGGGATTTTTGCTCACCGTTCTTGTGATCAGTTTGACCCCACAGGGTGAGATCTTGCGTGGAGCCCCAGATCGAGGGAGATTATCAGTGGTCTTGTATGTCTTCCATTTCCTAATAATTGCTCCCACAGTTGATTTCTTCAAACCAAGCTGCTTACCTATTGCAGATTCAGTCTTCCCCAGCCTGGTGCAGGTCTACAATTTTGTTTCTGGTGTCCTTTGACAGCTCTTTGGTCTTGGCCATAGTGGAGTTTGGAGTGTGACTGTTTGAGGTTGTGGACAGGTGTCTTTTATACTGATAACAAGTTCAAACAGGTGCCATTAATACAGGTAACGAGTGGAGGACAGAGGAGCCTCTTAAAGAAGAAGTTACAGGTCTGTGAGAGCCAGAAATCTTGCTTGTTTGTAGGTGACCAAATACTTATTTTCCACCATAATTTGCAAATAAATTCATTAAAAATCCTACAATGTGATTTTCTGGAATTTTCTTTTCTCAATTTGTCTGTCATAGTTGACGTGTACCTATGATGAAAATGACAGGCCTCTCTCATCTTTTTAAGTGGGAGAACTTGCACAATTGGTGCCTGACTAAATACTTTTTTTCCCCACTGTAGTACACCTTTTAAAAACAAAATGCCATAGTGTATAAATATGGAGGATATATTTATTCATAATTCAAATTGAAAGTCCAAAAAGAAAACGAAGCAAGATCAAATTAATAGTATTATTTTACTACGCTACTAGGAAAAATCATGCCATAATTAAATGTATGATGTAAAAGCTTAAAATGGAAATACTTCAATTAAAATCTAAAATATAATTGTTTTATTTTAGCCTTTCCCCTTTATAATTTTCAATTTGACATTTTATCTTTTGAATTTTACGTTTTACATTTGACATTGACATTTTCAGATTCACCTTTTACATTTTGATTTAAGCTTTTCATTTAGAAGTGACAGGTGTCAATTTAAATGAGGAGGCATGGCCCAACGGCTGGTGGGAGGGTCTGAAACGACTTCCTGTCAGGGCGTGTTGTAGGTGTAATGTAGGAATCAAACGCAGGACTCAGACTGAATGTTCCAAAGGCTGTATTACTGGCCAAACTAAGGCAACAGGACAACTTAGCCCGAAAGCGAAAAAAACACGCACGAAGGCGAAGGTAAATTAACGCACAAACAGGTGCGACAAAATGTAACGGTGCACACACAGGTGCGAAAATGCTCCAGCGCAGTGGAGAATAAGCTCAACCGAGCAAAACACAATACTGACGGAAATAATTACACACAACACTAGACAAACACAACGAGAAACTTATAGGACACTAATTACGCCAAAACAGAAACAGGTGTGGAAACAAACAGACAAAAGCAAACGAACATGAAACATACAGCGGTGGCAGCTAGAATTCGGAGACGACGAACGCCGAAACCTGCCCGAACAAGGGAGAGAGGCAGCCTCGGCACGAAACCGTGACAGTACCCCCCCTTGACGCGCGGCTCCAGACGTGCGCCGACTCCCGGCCTCGGGGACGACCAGGAGGACGCTGAGCAGGGCGCGTCGGATGCCCCGATGGAATTCCGTCAGGAGCGACGGGTCCAACACGTCTCTCCTCGGCACCCAGCACCGCTCCTCCGGACCGTACCCCTCCCACTCCACTAGATACTGGAGACCCCCCATCCGACGTCTCGAATCCAAGATGGATCTCACGGAGTGCGCCGGTGCCCCCTCGATGTCCAACGGGGCGGAGGAGTCTCCAAGATCTCATCTTCTTGGAGTGGGCCCCTTCACACCGGCCTGAGAAGGGACACATGGAACGAGGGGTTAATACACTTATACTCCACAGGTAGCTGTAATCTATAACATACCTCGTTCAACCTTCTCAGGACTTTAAATGGCCCTACAAACCGCCCGACCCAGTTTCCGACAGGGCAGGCGGAGGGGCAGGTTTCTGGTAGAGAGCCAGACTCGATCACCAGGTGCGTACACCGGTGCCTCACTGCGGTGGAGATCAGCGCTCGCGCTTCTGACGTCGGAGGGCCCGCTGCAGGTGGACGTGTGCAGCGTTCCAAGTCTCCTCCGAGCGCCGCGCCCACTCATCCACCGCAGGAGCCTCGATCTGGCTCTGCTGCCAGGGTGCCAGAACCGGCTGGTAACCTAACACACATTGAAATGGAGTTAGGTTAGTGGAGGAATGGCGTAGGGATTCTGGGCCATCTCGGCCCAGGGAACGTACCTTGACCACTCCTCCGGCCGGTCCTGGCAGTATGTTCTGAGAAACCTACCCACATCCTGGTTTACGCGTTCCACCTGCCCATTACTCTCCGGGTGGTAACCCGAGGTGAGGCTCACCGAGACCCCCAACCGCTCCATAAACGCTCTCCAGACTCTGGAGGTGAATTGGGGACCCCGATCAGCCACAATGTCCTCGGGTACCCCGTAGTGCCGGAACACATGGGTAAACAGTGCCTCGGCAGTTTGTAGGGCAGTAGGAAGACCCGGCATGGGGAGCAAAGCGACAGGCCTTAGAGAACCGGTCCACAACGACCAGGATGGTAGTATTCCCTTGGGAGAGGGGAAGGTCTGTTATAAAGTCCACTGAGAGGTGGGACCATGGTCGTTGTGGAACGGGCAGGGGTAGCAACTTACCCCTAGGTAGATGTCTAGGCGCCTTACACTGGGCGCACACCGAGCAGGAGGAAACATAAACCCTCACATCCCTTGCCAACGTGGGCCACCAGTACTTGGCACCAAGACAGTGCACTGTCCGGCCGTACCCGGATGTCCAGAGGAGGGTGACGTGTGAGCCCAATAGATCAATCGATCCCGAACCTCGAGCGGAACGTACTTCCGACCCTCCGGGCACTGTGGTGGACTAGGGTCGGTGCGTAACGCCCGCTCGAAGTTCAGCATCGACCTCCCCACACTACCGGTGCCACCAGACACGACTCAGGCAGTATGGGAGTGGGCTCCACGGACCTCTCCTCCGTGTCATACCGCCGAGACAGCGCATCTGCCTTGCCATTCTGTGACCCAGGGATGTACGTGATCTTAAAAGTAAACCTGGTCAAGAACATACTCCATCTTGCCTGGCGAGGGTTCAGCCTCCTCGCCGCCCGGATGTACTCCAGGTTACGGTGGTCCGTCAAAATGAGGAAAGGGTGTTGAGCCCCCTCAAGCCAGTGCCTCCACACCTTGAGAGCCTGTACCACGGCTAACAGCTCCCTGTCCCCTACGTCATAGTTCCGCTCCGCCGGACTGAGCTTCTTAGAATAAAAAGCACAGGGGCGGAGTTTAGGTGGCGCGCCAGACCGTTGGGGAAAGCACGGCTCCTAAACCGGCCTCCGACGCGTCCACCTCTACCTGGAGCGGCAAAGAGGGATCCGGATGCGCCAGCACCGGGGCCGAGGTAAACAGGTCCTTCAGCCTCCCAAAGCCCTGTCCGCCTCGGCCCGACCACTGCAGACGCACCGGACCCCCCTTCAACAGAGACGTGATGGGAGCTGCCACCTGTCCAAAACCCCGGATAAACCTCCTGTAGTAATTTGCAAACCCCAAAAACTGCTGCACCTCCACAGTGGTTGGTGTTTGCCAATTACGCACGGCCGACACCCGGTCTACCTCCATCTTCACCCCTGACGCAGACAACTGATAACCCAAAAAGGAGACAGACTCCTGGAAAAACAGACACTTCTCTGCCTTCACATACAGGTCGTGCTCCACCAGCCTCCGCAACACTCTGCGCACCAGGGCCACATGCTCGACACGGGTAGGTGAGTACACGAGAATGTCATCAATGTACACCACCACCCCCCTGCCCCTGCATGTCCCTGAAGATCTCATCCACAAATGATTGGAAAACTGACGGAGCGTTCATCAACCCGTATGGCATGACCAGATACTCGTAATGGCCCGAGGTGGTACTAAAGGCTGTTTTCCATTCATCACCCTCCCGGATGCGCACCAAGTTGTACGCGCTCCTGAGATCTAATTTACGTGAAGAAACGCGTCCCCATGCAACGACTCAGTCATGGTCGCAATCAGCGGGAGTGGATAACTATACTTCACCGTAATCTGATTGAGACCACGGTAATCGATGCACGGGCGCAAACCACCATCCTTTTTCTTCACGAAAAGGAAACTCGAGGACGCGGGGAAGTGGAAGGCCGTATGTATCCTTGTCTCAGCGATTCGTCTATGTAAATCTCCATAGCTTTCTTCTCCTCCTGAGACAGAGGATACACATGGCTCCGTGGGAGCGCAGCTCCTGCCTGGAGGTCTATCGCACAATCCCCCTGCCTATGGGGTGGCAACCGCGTCGCCCTCGCCTTACTAAACGCAATAGCCAAATCCCCATACTCAGGTGGAACGTGCAATGCGGGCCCCTGGTTTGGACTCTCCACCGAGGTAGCCCCTACGGAAACGCCCCAAACATCTACCCACACTGAGCAGACCACTCCAGCAGAGCCCTCTCCTGCCCACGAAATAGCTGGGTTATGGGTACTCAACCAGGGCATGCCCAGCACCACCGGATACGCAGGAGAGTCAATCAGGAACAGCTGAATCATCTCCTGATGATCCCCCTGCGCCACACATCCTAAGTGGCGCCGGACCTCCCTGATTAAGCCCGTACCCAACGGACGACTATCTAGGGCGTGAACGGGAAAAGGAACATCAACAGGAATGAGGGGAATCCCTAACTCTAAACAAAACTTTTTATCAATAAAATTCCCAGCCAGCCTGAATCTACCAGCGCCTTATGCTGGGAATGAGGTGCTACCTGTGGAAAACGTACAGGCATACAAAAATGGGCAACAGTGAGCTCTGGGTGAGTGGGGGGCGCCTACTCACCTGGAGGGGAATCCCCAGTGCGGGACCTGTCGTCATCTCCCCTAGGAGGCCATCCCCAGCACCTGGCCGCGGTGTGTCCTCCCCGACCACAGTTGGTGCAGTGGATGGACCCCCTAGCCTGCCGACTCCTCCTCTCTCTAGCGCCAGCGCCCCGAGCTCCATAGGACACGGCTCGGAGGCGCTGGAGGGTGAAATGGGCGGACCCTCCGCAGGACGTCCGCGGGTAGCTAGTAGGTTATCCCAGCCTGATGGACATGTCAACCAGCTGGTCGAAGGAGAGGCTGGTGTCCCTACAAGCCAGCTCCCGACGGACGTCCTCTCGTAGGCTACATCTGTACAGATCGATGAGGGCCTGATCATTCCACCCTGCATCTGCCGCTAGCGTACGGAATTCGAGCGCGAATTCCTGGGCACTTCTCCTCCCTGCCGGAGGAAGACCAGACGCTCCCCCGCCGCCCCTCCGGGGATGGTCAAACACCGCCCTGAAGCGGCGGGAGAACTCGTTGTAAGTAATCGTCGTGGCGTCGATCTTCCTCCACTCCGCGTTGGCCCACTCCAACGCCTTTCCCGGCCAGGCAGGAGATCAGGGCGGACACGCTCTCATGCCCTGAAGGTGCCGGGTGCACTGTGGCCAGGTATAGCTCCACCTGGAGTAGGAATCCCTGACACCCAGCCGCGGCTCCGTCGTGAGGCCCTCGGGAGAGATAGTCGGACTCCTCGAGGTTCCGGCGCTGGAATGGGCGGGCTGGCCGATGGTGCTGGCAGGGCGGGAGGCGGTGGAGGCGGACCCCAGCCTCGGATGGTGGGAAATCACCTCCTGCAGGGCGGTCCCCATCTGCAGGAGCTGATCTTGCTGGTCCCGAACCTGGGCCTCCAGTCTCGTCTGGGCTGCTTCGGCTCCTGCTGATTCCATAGAAGGTGTGTAACATTCCTGTCAGGGCGTGTTGTAGGTGTAATGTAGGAATCAAACGCAGGACTCAGACTGAATGTTCCAAAGGCTGTATTACTGGCCAAACTAAGGCAACAGGACAACTTAGCCCGAAAGCGAAAAAAACACGCACGGGCGAAAGGTAAATTGCGCACAAACAGGTGCGACAAAATGTAACGGTGCACACACAGGTGCGAAAATGCTCCAGCGCAGTGGAGAATAAGCTCAACCGAGCAAAACACAATACTGACGGAAATAATTACACACAACACTAGACAAACACAACGAGAAACTTATAGGACACTAATTACGCCAAAACAGAAACAGGTGTGGAAACAAACAGACAAAAGCAAACGAACATGAAACATACAGCGGTGGCAGCTAGAATTCCGGAGACGACGAACGCCGAAACCTGCCCGAACAAGGGAGAGAGGCAGCCTCGGCCGAAACCGTGACACTTCCAGCTGACAGTTGAAGCTTTGCATTTTAAATTTGACTTTTTAAATTTAATTGTGGCATGATTTTTCCTAGTAGTGTAGTAAAATAATAATATTTTTAATTTGATCTCGCTTCGTTTTCCCTTTGGCCTTTCAATTTGAATTATGAATAAAAATATCCTCCATATATAAACACTTAATTCAACCCTGAATTTCAGTTTAACAACAATAAAATGTACATTAAAACGTGCAAAGACAGTGTGTACTTTGTGCCATTTGGCTGAAAACCAGTTGAGTAGAGCAGCAACTTTAACATAAACAGTTGAACAGTATTCAACATGGACCTGACATGACATATTCTCATTATGGATTATGCTCTAACAGAGTGAGCCATTAGAATCCACCACTCCTTTTTGGATCTTCAGTTACACATACAACATCAGCTCATTTTTAAGAGTCTGCAGCTTGGGTGACAGTTTAGAGTCATCAAGACCAAGTAAGATTTTCTGTGTGAACTCAAAAGTGTTTGTCAGTCCCTTGGGATAGCTGAGATGTAGTGCATAAATCAGGCTGAACATTACCAGGAAGGCATCAGCAAGCCTGGGGAGATTGACAACCACATCACCCTCTAGGACGACAGAGACTCTCACTGGGTGGTAGTGAACTGGGCTTGTGGCATCATCACTGACTGTTGTAAGGAGGACCACTGATGCATCCCACAGGTCTGGCTCATCCATATCATCCTTTAAAAAATGAAAGGGAGAACATATACTAATCACATTTACTGAAACTATGGCTGTGGCAATTTTGATTACAGTTGGATGTAGGGGTGGAACGGTACATGTATTTGTATTGAACCGAAATGGTACGGGCGTCTCGGTACGGTACATGAATTTACACGGAGAATACACAGTATAAAAATAAATAAAACTTGAGTGCAAATTAATTAATGTAATGCGGAACTACTGTTAGACAAGCGGTTCTTTAGGGACACCTAATCTGTAGCCCTGCCCTTAGCTCTGAAGCTCCCGAGCCCCGCCTACATGTCGAGTCAGTTCAGTCCAAATGAAGAGTCCACATGAAGCGAACTAGTCCCTTCCAAATACAACCAAACACGGACGTAGCTGTATCCCTTCTCGCCTCGACCACAAATGGCCTCCAGGCCCGTTTGATTCGCTGTTTGCTCCGGTATTAGCTGTTAGCTCCGCCATTAGCTTCGCCGTTAGCGTGTGAAGCTAACACCAAAACTCGTCAACTGCTCTGTGTAACCGAAGCTGCTCTTTTAACATCCCTGCTCTGTGCATTCACATATGAGAGCAGCGCTTGTCTCCCATATCACACTACTAGCTGATTGTCTTATTTTGTTTACAAGTTACAGATGGAGTCTGGAGATGATGCAGGGTACTTCTTGTTTACATCTTACTTTATACACTTCAAGCTGTTACAGCTAGCTCAGTGGACAGCCTGAGACATGCACAATAAAAAAATGTGCCTTCTGCATTTTTGTTTTGCTTTCCCCTCCATTGTACCAAACCGAACCGTGATGTCTGAACCGAGGTATGAACCGAACCGTGACTTCTGTGTACTGTTCCACCCCTAGTTGGATGTCATATAAATAACAATAAATACACAAGTCTGAAAGACTCCTGTTCATTCTGCTGCGTTGTGCTCTCGTTGCTGAGAAAGTGAGATTACTTTTATGTGTTCCACTGTGAGGCTAATGACGGCTACTTGATTTTCTTTGCAGTTGATTTTTTTGATGCTGTTGCACTTCTTATAATCTTGCCAGAGGTTTATTTTATATTCTAGTGTGTTTTTGTTTGTTTTTAGTATACCGTATCTCTCCTCCCTGTTCTTGCCTCTAGTAGATAATCAGGAAGGGCAGGAGAATGGACAAGTTTACTTCACCTCGTCATTATAATTAATTAATTAATTGCCAATATCTGCACATAAATCCACTAATAACCTGCTGACTGGTGCAATTGTGGAATTAAAAAGCTTATTTGAAGCATTAAACTCCCAACATTACTCTAAGACTACCTGTGAAATGTATAATCACCTGTGTATCATGGACTTTGAAAATGTTTGCCAAAGCATCTGCAGTCTTTTCAGTTTTGGAAGCTTTCTGTCTAAATAAGGCCATCAAACGAGGAGTGTGGCGATCAAGCTCGGCATAGAAAGTGTTAGGTAGATTCTGGTTAGTTATCCGTTGGAACTCTGCATATACCTCCATTGAGGAAAGGACAGTAACAGCAATTATTTATTTTAGGATGAATGAAATTAGGCAACATTACACACAATGTGACATACAGTAGCAAAGATAAAAACAGAAAAAATAACCTACAAAATGAATTTATTTATTAAATTGATGATGATTTTACCTCAGACTGCATATGAAGAGCAGGCCAGAGGTCCATTAGCTCTTTCACCGGTGGGCAGGACATTACAATAGTCTGTCGTCGCAAGGCAAACGTGTTCTGCATCATCTTACTAATAAGGGGTAGGTTTCTCTCAGTCTTCTTTACTTCCTCAACAATAGCCTGCCTCAAAAGGTCAAGGCTTGAGGGATCCTCTCCTTGAGGAAAGTTAGGCAGAAAGTTGACCTCTGCACACTTAGGCCTTTTGATGTTGGAGTGTGAAGGTTCATTCTCAGGGTTTTTTCGGCTTATTTTCCCAGCATTTACAGCGACCTCCTGACATCCAGCCCTTCTCATCTTGGTCCTGTAATTGCCCATTTTAAACTTGATGCTGTTCTTCCAGCCATTCCATCCATTGTCAGATCCTGCTTCTTTTAAACAGGGGTGTTTCCTCACAAGAGCTTCAGCCACCATTGCTATCTCTTTATCACTGGGGTAAGCCTTAAAACCATATATGGTAGATGCCAGTTTGTCTAAAATATTGTGCTTTTGGTCCCTTGACAACTGAAGAGGTCTCTCATTCTTTTCAAATTCAGCATTCCCATCTCTAAGAGGCCCTGGCGGACATAATGAATGTATGGCAAAACAAACACTGCATGTCTCCAAAACTTATCAGGCAGGTTTGTTGTTTGCAGGTTTGTTGATTTATATAATGATTGATTATATTGAGCACATTTTCCAATAAATGAACAATTAATGATTTTATGAAGAATTACTTACCATAGAGTGGTCTTAATTTTGTCTCACTTGTATGAACCTCTTGGGAGTCAACAGCAGCAAGCCATCAATCTTGTATGCAGAGAGTGGGATTGTATCATTGAAGTCAGATTGCAGGTGGATAGACAGGCTTCCCTGTATGGCTGACAGCTCATAGGATCGAAGATGCTCTACATACCAGGAGTCATAATCACAACAGAGAAAATAAACATTGTGATTCACAAGGTAGATCTGTGTTAGTCTGCAAAATTTTGACAGTCCCCCACTGATTCCAACTGACACAAACATGCCACTGGTATAGTCTGTGCCATCAATAGTCACCTTTGATGTACGATAGACAGTGTCACTAGTTGTTTGTCCTCTAATGTGAGCCTGAGCTACTTCTGGTAGAGCTGAAACCAAAACAGAGTCAACCCTGGATGTTTGCATTTTTGGTTTGAAAAACTATGGTGAACCAAGGTGATATGCCATCATGTGTTGGTGTCTGATTGCCAGTGTCTTCAAGACATTTTTGAAGTTTTGAGCATCATGCACCACTCTCTTGAAGAAGCGATGTTTAGCTTCAAATCGCATGGTCCAAACATGCACCAGGGACCCAAAACACTTAACTGAGGTGGGGTAATGCTCCACATAGTGATGTTTAGGACGAAGCCTAAACTCAGGGAAAGCCTCTTGTAGGATCTGTCTGTGGTCACTGATTTTGCAAACAAAATAGTCCAATGTTTCATCAGAAAATGATGGGCACAATGCTAATTCCATCAACTCTTTCAAGTCCATCAAAACCTCCCATGCAACATTACCCTCTGGTACTTTACTGCCTACAAGTAACGGAAGTAGTCTGAGCAGCGTGGCATTTTCATGCCCGTTGCCTCCAATTGTTTTCCGGGTCATGAATGTTTTGGGAACTGGATGAGGTTTATTTACTTTATCAGTGTGCTGATATGGGAATGATGTGATCCTTTGGTTCAAATACTCTAAAGTGAAGTGCTCAAGCCGAATCATTTCTCTAATGCAAAGTGCAAGTTCAACTGGAACGATTCCTTCCAAAAGATTGTGTAGTAGATCTGGAGGAAAACCTGTGATAGGGTGGAAGTGCTCAAGTGACTGATGTGCCGAGAGGGTTAGTGATTTCAAGATCGTCAATATATAGCTGTATTGCCAGGTGTAGATCTTCTGTTGAGAGTAACTCATTTTCCTGGAAATGAGAGCCATCACGATATGACACATAATAACCAGGCTCAGTGCTTGGTTCTCTGATTTTGCTCAGGATATCTGTGAATTTTAAACAGCTCCTGAATCATTTGAAGGATTGGAACATACATGATGGTATGACCAGGTGCTTCTAAATGGTACTCTACTGGCATTACCAATGGATAGTTGTGCTCTATAAATGTCTTCCTTTGCTTATAAGAGGACAACTCTGCAGTGCCAAGTCATATTTGTTGCAGCAACCTGAAAACACACAAAAAAATATTATTTTACAGGACACCTGTCATGAAGTTTAAACCTCCATCAGAACTATCAAAAACTGCAGTCATATTCCTCATACTAAAAGTGTACAACAATATAGCTACACCAACATTGATTAAAACAAAGTAGATGTGTAAAATGCCTGTTAGACTATTCAAAACATTTTATTACACAAAGAAGTCAAAGTTAGGTAACGTTGGGCTGGTAGCATCCATAAATTCTTATCGTAGCAATAACAAAAATATTAATACAAAAAAAATAACCAGCTAATTCAACTTGCAGAGAATAGCTTTCAGTTAGCCTAAGTCACAACACGTGGAGTTAGCTTCTGCTTTCACTCACAACACTGACGCAGCTCCAGCACAGATTTCGAGTTTCTATTGAGCAGTACATGATACCTTACTATCCACCGCTGCACGTTGGGCTCAACCAGTTTTTTACAACTACATTAGCCTAGCCATGTAGCCTATACAGCTAGCTAACTGGCGGGATGACTTTGCATGTTAGCTTGCTAACCTAACAGATAACCGTTTTACATTGCTAACGTGACTCACTTTGTCCGTCTTACAAACACGTTGAACCTCCAGAAACAAACATACAAACATTCAAGCAAGTGTTGGGTTTTATTTTTCTCATAATTGGATCTGTATGTGATGAATAGCTTGGAAGGAATGCATTAATGAGGAGCACTGTACTGATATGGATTGTTTCACATAACAGGCTGTTATTCATGTGGGGAACGTTGGGGGTAGGACAGATAAGACTTGTGTTTCTTGCAGATGCGAACACTCTCTCTTTGTAGTCTGTGAAACTGTCCTTGAACATGGAGTACAGTGGAATGGTGTCTTTTAGGTGCTGAGTCCGCAGGTTATTATCATAGCAACTATGCCTGGCAACAAATGGAATGCCGAGGAGTTGGGACCAACCCTTGCGCCAACGGATTGGCTGAATGGAGTCTGGACCACACTCAGTCCTTTGCTCTGGTTGGCCAACAGAAGCGGTGGAGGCTTTCTGTCAGAGTATTTGAGAAAGAATCTGTAAACAATAATTCTAGTTCTCTGTCGGCCCTGCGTGGTTTTTCAGTGAGCCCGTATACAACCTTCATACTTATCATACATACATTTTGCATATAATAAATTAAGCTTGGATTGAAGATCTCTTGATTCTTATTCCAATACCAGATTTGAATTACGCAATTTCTAACACAAGTTTTATGTTGACTACTTACATTCACAACTCATTTGTGCAGAGCTGAGTGTTACCCTCCGGTCTCCTGCTCTTCTCCTCGGCTCCGGTCTGCTGCCTGAAGAGGAAGTGCACGCAAATACTACAAAATAAAATATGTGAGCGCATCTTTTGTAATTTATTAACTAGCCAACCTTTACTATTAACAATTAATTATTTATAAACGTATATACACCGTGTGTGATATTTTATATATATACAAATCTATCTGATGCAATTGATTTATTCTCAATTCGTTCTTGATTTGATTCATTTGTTCTTTCAAAATAAGACATAAATTCATGTTTAATCCATATAGTTTTAAGTAAAAAAAAAATATGTTAAGTTGCAGTTACATAAAAATGAAAAATGTTCATATTATTATTATTATTATTATTATTATTATTATTATTATAAGTTCAATAAACTCAAAGAAGAAAATTGCTACTGGCACTCAACATGTTTAAGTAAGTACAACTTTTAAGAACATTTTAAGTTTACACTACGTATTACAATTAATTATTTTGAACATTCAGGTTTACAGTGTAGTAGACAACTGACACTCACTCGTATGGAATGGGTATGGGGACTACATTATGCTACCTGTGGCTTTCTCATGCACGGTTATACGTCAGACATTTAAACGGCTAGGGATAGCGGAAAGTAAACCCCGTATTGAGTCAATACTGACATCTATTGGTAAACATAATCCTTAACATAAATATCCCAGGTTAGTACACAACGATTTTCCTTACATGTTGTGCTAGGTCCTGCAGGACATCACCCCCTTCATCTTCCTGTAAAAAAAAAAACACAAACACAAACATTCTTTCAATGTTGGGAACAAATGTTACATGAACATTTAAATCAAGCTGGATTACAAGATGCCCTTATTTTTTAAAATCAGAATGTAGTGAACAGGCTGATGCGCAAAGGCAACTACGCTGAGCATGTGGGCGCTGTCGCACCAGTCTACCTGGCCGCCGTGCTTGAATACCTGACTGCTGAGACCCTGGAGTTGGCCGGAGACACTGCCTGTGCAAACAAGAAGACTCACATCATCCCCTGTCACCTGCAGCTGGCCTTCCGTAACGACGAGGACCCAACATCCGGGCGGTGCTACTCCCCAAGAAGACCGAGAATGCCGTCAAAGCCAAGTAAATTCGCTACTGCGGCTTCAACTTGACTACTCAACCCCCAAAGGCTATTTTAAGTGCCAACCAATTGAGTGGGTGTATACACAAAGAACCAGACACCTGGATAGTTCCCGTTGAGGTTCCCCCCGGAAGAGAAATTGTTTCTGACTGCAACAGTGAGTCCTACAACATCTTAATTATATCAACCCCCCTCTCCACTAAGCACCGAGTTATTTTAGGGACACATATCACTTCTTAGAAAATATCAAACACATAGCTGTTCCCTCCCAAACATATACACATATATACAGTATCTCACAAAAGTGAGTACACCCCTCACATTTTTGTAAATATTTGAGTATATCTTTTCATGTGACAACACTGAAGAAATGACACTTTGCTACATTGTAGAGTAGTGAATGTACAGCTTGTATAACAGTGTACATTTGCTGTCCCCTCAAAATAACTCAACACACAGCCATTAATGTCTAAACCGCTGGCAACAAAAGTGAGTACACCCCTAAGTGAAAATGTTCCCTCATTAGTGTTACAAGGTCTCAGGTGTGAATGGGGAGCAGGTGTGTTAAAATTTGGTGTCATCGCTCTCACACTCCCTCATACTGGTCACTGAAAGTTCAACATGGCACCTCATGGCAAAGAACTCTGAGGATCTGAAAAAAAGAATTGTTGCTCTACATAAAGATGGCCTGGGCTATAAGAAGATTGCCAAGACCCTGAAACTGAGCTGCAGCACGGTGGCCAAGACCATACAGCGGTTTAACAGGACAGGTTCCACTCAGAACAGGCCTCACCATGGTCGACCAAAGAAGTTGAGTGAACGTGCTCAGCGTCATATCCAGAGGTTGTCTTTGGGAAATAGACGTATGAGTGCTGCCAGCATTGCTGCAGCGGTTGAAGGGGGTGGGGGGTCAGCCTGTCAGTGCTCAGACCATACACTGCACCAAATTGGTCTGCATGGCTGTCGTCCCAGAAGGAAGCCTCTTCTAAAGATGATGCACAAGAAAGACCGCAAACAGTTTGCTGAAGACAAGCAGACTAAGGACATGGATTACTGGAACCATGTCCTGTGGTCTGATGAGACCAAGATAAACTTATTTGGTTCAGATGGTGTCAAGCGTGTGTGGCGGCAACCAGGTGAGGAGTACAAAGACAAGTGTCTTGCCTACAGTCAAACATGGTGGTGGGAGTGTCATGGTCTGGGGCTGCATGAGTGCTGCCGGCACTGGGGAGATACAGTTCATTGAGGGAACCATTACTGCCAACATGTACTGTGACATACTGAAGCAGAGCATGATCCCCTCCCTTCGGAGACTGAGCCGCAGGGCAGTATTCCAACATGATAACGACCCCAAACACACCTCAAAGACGACCACTGCCTTGCTAAAGAAGCTGAGGGTAAAGGTGATGGACTGGCCAAGCATGTCTCCAGACCTAAACCCTATTGAGTATCTGTGGGGCATCCTCAAACGGAAGGTGAAGGAGTGCAAGGTCTCTAACATCCACCAGCTCCGTGATGTCGTCATGGCGGAGTGGAAGAGGACTCCAGTGGCAACCTGTGAAGCTCTGGTGAACTCCATGCCCAAGAGGGTTAAGGCAGTGCTGGAAAATGATGGTGGCCACACAAAATATTGACACTTTGGGCCCAATTTGGACATTTTCACTTAGGGGTGTACTCACTTTTGTTGCCAGCGATTTAGACATTAATGGCTGTGTGTTGTGTTATTTTGAGGGGACAGCAAATTTACACTGTTATACAAGCTGTACACTCACTACTTTACATTGTAGCAAAGTGTCATTTCTTCAGTGATGTCGCATGAAAAGATATACTCAAATATTTATAGATATATATATAGATAGTGGGGGAAAAAAGTATTTAGTCAGCCACCAACTGTGCAAGTTCTCCCACTTAAAAAGATGAGAGAGGCCTGTAATTTTCATCATAGGTCAACTATGACAGACAAAATGAGAAAAAAAAATCTCCAGAAAACCACATTGTAGGATTTTTAATGAATTTATTTGCAAATTATGGTGGAAAATAAGTATTTGGTCAATAACAAAAGTTACTCAATACTTTGTTATATACCCTTTGTTGGCAATGACACAGGTCAAACGTTTTCTGTAAGTCTTCACAAGGTTCACACACACTGTGGCTGGTATTTTGGCCCATTCCTCCATGCAGATCTCCTCTAGAGCAGTGATGTTTTGGGGCTGTCGCTGGGCAACACGGACTTTCAACTCCCTCCAAAGATTTTCTATGGGGTTGAGATCTGGAGACTGGCTAGGCCACTCCAGGACCTTGAAATGCTTCTTACGAAGCCACTCCTTTGTTGCCCGGGCGGTGTGTTTGGGATCATTGTCATGCTGAAAGACCCAGCCACGTTTCATCTTCAATGCCCTTGCTGATGGAAGGAGGTTTTCACTCAAAATCTCACGATACATGGCCCCATTCATTCTTTCCTTTACACGGATCAGTCGTCCTGGTCCCTTTGCAGAAAAAACAGCCCCAAAGCATGATGTTTCCACCCCCCATGCTTCACAGTAGGTATGGTGTTCTTTGGATGCAACTCAGCATTCTTTGTCCTCCAAACACGACAAGTTGAGTTTTTACCAAAAAGTTATATTTTGGTTTCATCTGACCATATGACATTCTCCCAATCCTCTTCTGGATCATCCAAATGCACTCTAGCAAACTTCAGACGGGCCTGGACATGTACTGGCTTAAGCAGGGGGACACGTCTGGCACTGTAGGATTTGAGTCCCTGGCGGCGTAGTGTGTTACTGATGGTAGGCCTTGTTACTTTGGTCCCAGCTCTCTGCAGGTCATTCACTAGGTCCCCCCGTGTGGTTCTGGGATTTTTGCTCACCGTTCTTGTGATCAGTTTGACCCCACGGGGTGAGATCTTGCGTGGAGCCCCAGATCGAGGGGAGATTATCAGTGGTCTTGTATGTCTTCCATTTCCTAATAATTGCTCCCACAGTTGATTTCTTCAAACCAAGCTGCTTACCTATTGCAGATTCAGTCTTCCCAGCCTGGTGCAGGTCTACAATTTTGTTTCTGGTGTCCTTTGACAGCTCTTTGGTCTTGGCCATAGTGGAGTTTGGAGTGTGACTGTTTGAGGTTGTGAACAGGTGTCTTTTATACTGATAACAAGTTCAAACAGGTGCCATTAATACAGGTAACGAGTGGAGGACAGAGGAGCCTCTTAAAGAAGAAGTTACAGGTCTGTGAGAGCCAGAAATCTTGCTTGTTTGTAGGTGACCAAATACTTATTTTCCACCATAATTTGCAAATAAATTCATTAAAAATCCTACAATGTGATTTTCTGGATTTTTTTCTCCTCAATTTGTCTGTCATAGTTGACGTGTACCTATGATGAAAATTACAGGCCTCTCTCATCTTTTTAAGTGGGAGAACTTGCACAATTGGTGGCTGACTAAATACTTTTTTCCCCCACTGTAACTCAACAGTTACTCAGTACTTGAGTAGTTTTTTCACCAAGTACTTTTTTACTCTTACTCAAGTAATTATTTGGATGACTACTTTTTACTTTTACGTCATATTATTCTGAAGTAACAGTACTTTTACTTGAGTACAATTTTTGGCTACTCTACCCACCTCTGTATGTATATAAGCCAAGCTTACCTCCCGCCAGAGACACACATCCTCAACCTCTGACTCTGAATGCATTCAACCGTGCTGAATACAGCAACGCATGCGCGGAGCCTTCCTGATTTGGCCATGCGATTTTGACTATTGTAGATAATCCATTTGGATTGATGCCTTTTATTTCAACGCCTCAGGCAAGTAAAACGTGCAATACGTAGCTTTTAGACAGGTTAGTTAACAACATACATGGTGAGAAATGTAGACGTGCGCGTATATAATAATAATATGCCATTTAGCAGACGCTTTTATCCAAAGCGACTTACAGTCATGTGCGCATACATGTTTACGTATGGGTGGTCCCAGGGATGGAACCCACTACCCTGGCGTTACAAGTGCCATGCTCTACCAATTGAGCTACAGAGGACCACATATAAATATATCAATTGTGCCTTTTTGATGGAAATATTGAGGTGGGATTTTGGAGATCAGGTCATAATTTACGCGCGCTCTCTGTAAATAAGGCGGGCCAGCTGGATGTCCTAGGGCACGATATTCACCCTCTTTGCGTGGATGGCACACAGTTTGGTGTCCTCGAAAAGACCGACCAGGTAAGCCTCGCTGGCCTCCTGCAGGGCCATCACGGCGGAGCTCTGGAAGCGCAGGTCGGTCTTGAAGAACAGGGCGATTTTTCTCCCCAGGCGCTGGAAGGGCACATTGCGGATGAGCAGCTCAGTGGAGCTTTGGTAACAACGGATCTCTCTGTGACACGGTGCCGGGCCTGTAACGGGGAGGCTCTCCTGCGCGCAGCCTTGGCGGCGAGCTGCATCCTGTAGGCTTTGCCACGGGTGGATTTGCGAGCGGTTTGCTTGGTTCTGGCCATGGCGCTAGCTTCCTTCTTAGACAGTCGGAGTATAGCCTCGAAATGCCCATGTGAAATGTATAAAGCCGGCAGTGGCATCTGCTGATTGGACACCATCTCCCCACCACCCCGATTGGCCCGTTGCGGAGGTCTCCTCTGTCGGCTATCGGAAGGGATGCTTTGCTTCTTTTTTTTTTATGACCGCGTGCCCAAAACAGTACACTGCGCACCCAAAACAACACACTGCACGCCAAAAAACAATACAATTTGCGTGCGCCCGCAATAATACACTGCGCGCCCAAAACAATAGTACACTGCCGGCCTTTACACGCAATAATAGTCGCCAAAGTCAAGAGTGAAATCTTATGTTCTAATCTAATGCCAGCCTCTTATGGCAAACGATGCCAATAGTCCACTGCGCGCAGGCATTAGAACACTGCCGCGCAATAATAGTCGCCAAAGTCAAGAGTGAAATCTTTTGTTCTAATCACCACATGTTCAATAATGGCATTTCCCCCCTTTATTCAGATTACAACCTCTCACTTTAAGTTATTTGAAATGAAATCATCTCTCAAATATCACTATATCTAAAACAAGCCATAGAAAGTTGGTTGCAATTTCAATTAAATCATCCAGAAACGACAGAACAAACTCAAATACACTAATAGGAGAAAATATATATTTATTGATATTGTATGTTGTATAGCCTTACTTGTTGGTATCTCAGACGACCAGAACCTTAATAATAATCACCATACTTACTTCACATAGCACGGACATATAGTAGACTACTGACACTCACTCCTATGGAATGGGTATGGGGACTGGACACGCCGGGACCCAGACCGTACTGTTGTCGATCACACATATTAATGTCGTGTTCAGGGTGATATCAGAGTTATCGGAAATACCTAGTTCCGACTGGGAGGTTTCACTTGAATGACCCTCCAAGTAGGAATTACAAGTGAGAAATAGTGAAAATGTTGTTGCCAATCTTATTGGTTTAAGAATTGTTCCGACTTCAAAACCACTTGAACACAATCATGTCGGAGTTACAACTTCCCATTTTCCACGAGAATGTGAAGTTGGCATAATACAGCATTCAAGTGCTAGTCGGTACTAGGAAACGGACATTTCTGACTTGCTAACTGGTTGAACGCGTTACAATAGCCTAAGTATATAATATGATTGACATAACCATAATAGAAAGGCCTTGGAAGTGCCATAAGTGAAAGCCGACATATTTCATTATTTTTACATTAACCTCTTTAACATGTATTAAATGAATTATGAAGAAAATTGTGTACTGTTGCCTACATGGAAAAGGGGCCTTTCTGACCAAAAGTGCACCAGTATCCCAAAGTATTAATCGAAATCAAGCATAGAAAACAGCGTTAGCATTAATAAATCAATTTTTCCCACGAATTAAGTTGCACGTAAATGTGTGTATTTTCTCACAAATGATGTTCAGAAAATCTCAAACAGTACATAGGCATACAACTACAGTGTTTGAAACATTATTAAATAAAGACAACATTTCTGTATATTCATAACGTTTAATTAGCCATAATAAAGAAAATAGGCTATCCGTTTATGGTTGTTGTGTGTAGCCTACTGGTTAAATTGGTGTCTTTTCGCACAAATTAAGTAGCACATAAATTTGTGTCTTTTCACACAGAAACGCACGAAATCTGCTGAAATACATTACGCTACCTGTGGTTTTCTCGAGCACGGTTTAAATGTCAGACATTTAAACGGCGACGGATAGCGGAAAGCAAACCCCGTATTGAGTCAATACTGTCATCTATTGGTAAACATAATCCTTAACGTAAATATCCCAGGTTAGTACAGAACGATTTCCTGACTTCCTGACTTCCACCCCACATTCCTGCACTACAAATGCTGACCCAGTACGTCCTGTCCTTGGATCTTTTGAACCATCTGTGTAAATGGCCACAAAATCCTGATACACAGTTTCCAGACGTCTCTTAAATAAATCAGCTGGATCAACACCCTCTCTGTCTTTCTGTAGTCTCTTCAACACTTATAGATCAACTACTGGAGATGGGAGTATGGTGGATTTACAGGAATAACTACCGTTGGACTAAACTCCCTTCCATACAGTCCCATCTCCTTCGCCTGGGTATTACCACCCAAAGCTTGTGTTCTGTCTTCGCTCATGTTCCCAGCATGCCTGTAAAATCCCTTTCGCAGGATGAGACATCCCATGTCCTTGTAGGTTGACCCAGTATTTCATTGCCAGCTGCTGTCTCCTAATCTGCAATGGCATGTCCCCCATCTCCACCTGTTATGCAGCCACTGGGGACGTCCGAAACGCCCCACTACATATTCTGAGTCCTTGCCCCTGTATGACATCTAGCCTTTCCAGTGAGGTCCGGCCTGCCGAACCATATGCTATACTTCCATAGTCTATTACAGATTGGATCAATGCAACATACATGGTCTTCAATGAGGAACACCCAGCCCCTAACTCCTTCCCCATCAGACAGCGCATCACATTTAGCACCTTCTTACACTTTCCCACCACTCTCTCGATGTGTTCTGCCCAGGCCAGTCTAGTATCAAAGTATACCCCAAGGAACCTGAAGGCCACCACCCTCTCCAAGTTTCTCCCATATAACCTCAAGCATACCTCATCTCAAACCTTCCTCCTGGTAAAGAACAATGTTTGAGATTTCTCTACAGAGAACCTGAATCCCCACATTAATGCCCACCACTCTACCTCATCAATTGCTTCCTGTACCTTCCTGACTATGTATGGCACATTTCTTCCCCTCTTCCATAAGGCACCATCATCTGCAAATAACGACCTCCCTATATCCGGCTGTACCTGAGAGTAAACATCATTGATCATGATTGAGAACAACAGAGGACAAATCACGCTCCCCTGCGGTGTACCATTATCCACCAAGTAGCTGCCTGATAAAGACTTCCCCGCCCACTGCTCTCCAGGAAGTAAGTTAGCCTCTCCGTAATCATACATTCCATAATCTTACATACATGTGATGTTAAAGCTATTGGACGATAACTTGTTGGTTTCGTTGGATATTTCCCGGACTTCCGGATTGGTACCACTACTGCCTCCTTCCAACTGCCTGGTAGTTTCCCCTCCTCCCACACTCTGTTGTACAACACCAATACCTTATCTAGTGCCTCATCACTAAGATGGGCCAACATACAGTGGGGGAAAAAAGTATTTAGTCAGCCACCAATTGTGCAAGTTCTCCAACTTAAAAAGATGAAAGAGGCCTGTAATTTTCATCATAGGTACACGTCAACTATGACAGAAATATTGAGGAAAAAAAATCCAGAAATTCACATTGTAGGATTTGGTCACCTACAAACAAGCATGATTTCTGGTTCTCACAGACCTGTAACTTATTCTTTAAGAGGCTCCTCTGTCCTCCACTCGTTACCTGTATTAATGTCACCTGTTTGAACTTGTTATCAGTATAAAAGACACCTGTCCACAACCTCAAACAGTCACACTCCAAACTCCACTATGGCCAAGACCAAAGAGCTGTCAAAGGACACCAGAAACAAAATTGTAGACCTGCACCAGGCTGGGAAGACTGAATCTGCAATAGGTAAGCAGCTTGGTTTGAAGAAATCAACTGTGGGAGCAATTAGTAGGAAATGGAAGACATACAAGACCACTGATAATCTCCCTCGATCTGGGGCTCCACGCAAGATCTCACCCCGTGGGGTCAAAATGATCACAAGAACGGTGAGCAGAAATCCCAGAACCACACGGGTGGACCTAGTGAATGACCTGCAGAGAGCTGGGACCAAAGTAACAACGCCTACCATCAGTAACACACTACGCCGCCAGGGACTCAAATCCTGCAGTGCCAGACGTGTCCCCCTGCTTAAGCCAGTACATGTCCAGGCCCGTCTGAAGATTGCTAGAGTGCATTTGGACGATCCAGAAGAGGATTGGGAGAATGTCATATGGTCAGATGGAATCAAAATAGAACTTTTTGGTAAAAACTCAACTCGTCGTGTTTGGAGGACAAAGAATGCCGAGTTGCATCCAAAGAACACCATACCTACTGTGAAGCATGGGGGTGGAAACATCATGCTTTGGGGCTGTTTTTCTGCAAAGGGACCAGGGCGACTGATCCGTGTAAAGGAAAGAATGAATGGGGCCATGTTTCATGAGATTTTGAGGGAAAACCTCCTTCCATCAGCAAGGGCATTGAAGATGAAACTTGGCTGGGTCTTTCAGCATGACAATGATCCCAAACACACCGCCCGGGCAACGAAGGAGTGGCTTCGTAAGAAGCATTTCAAGGTCCTGGAGTGGCCTAGCCAGTCTCCAGATCTCAACCCCATAGAAAATCTTTGGAGGGAGTTGAAAGTCCGTGTTGCCCAGCGACAGCCCCAAAACATCACTGCTCTAGAGGAGATCTGCATGGAGGAATGGGCCAAAATACCAGCAACAGTGTGTGAAAACCTTGTGAAGACTTACAGAAAATGTTTGACCTGTGTCATTGCCAACAAAGGGTATATAACAAAGTATTGAGAAACTTCTTTAACTTATTACAAAGACTTATTTTCCACCATAATTTGCAAATAAATTCATTAAAAATCCTACAATGTGATTTTCTGGATTTTTCTTTCTCATTTTGTCTGTCATAGTTGACGTGTACCTATGATGAAAATTACAGGCCTCTCTCATCTTTTTAAGTGGGAGAACTTGCACAATTGGTGGCTGACTAAATACTTTTTTCCCCCACTGTAGAACACTTCATCTTTCCCAGGTGAAGTTAACCCACCCTTACCAATTGCTCTTTTCACCTCTGCCCTGGAAAATGGTGGCCATGGTCCTTTCCAGCACACCAGAATGCTCCTCTCTTGTGTTCTCTCTCCCTCTCTGCCCCTCTGACAGATTTGCGGCGCTATGCACTTGGACAATGTAGAAAATACTAAAAAATAAATAAAATAAAAACCTTGAATGAGTAGGTGATCTAAAACTTTTGACCGGTAGTGAATGTATTGATGTTCATCTAGTATTACTATTTTGAGCCTTTATCTGATGATTTGATGATTATTTGTGGGTTATTTTTAAGTTGTCTTTCTATGTGAGTGATTTTTTTTTTTACCTTTATTTAACTAGTCAGTTAAGAACACATTCTTATTTAAAGTACAATGACTGCCTACACCGGCCAAACCCGGACCACGCTGGGCCAATTGTGCGCCGCCCTATGGGACTTCCAATCACGTCCGGTTGTGATACAGCCTGGAATCGAACCAGGGGGTCTGTAGTGATGCCTCAAGCACTGAGATGCAGTGCCTTAGACTGCTGCGCCACTCGGGAGCAAATTTGATGCTCTCTGTCCGTCTGAATTTGATAGTTGTGGAGTGTATTCTTATCTGTTCTGATTTATACCTTCTATCTGGGAGGTGTTAGGTTCCCAGATAGATGGTAAAGTAAATAGTTGGTGGTTGTCGTCTGTGTTGTAGTCAAAGTCGTCCAGCAGTTTGAGTCGTCTATGATATTTGTGAGTGTCCCTTTGAAGTTCCTCCCAATCAAATTTGGTTGGGCGAGGGATGATGTCAACCCTCTCACCAAAAGCTGTGCCTGTGCTGTGGGGATAACCCTAACCCAACTCTAACCCAACCCTACGCTCCTCACAACTTATTTGAGGGACGGCCAGAGAATGGATCTCTCCAACAACTGTGACAAAGACCGCTAGAAGACCCAGGTGCAAGCTACATTTAATCAACACTAGACTACTTCCTCGATCAGATGCAAAACAGTTTTATAATCTGTTATGATGAGTTTCTAGGGTATCAAGTGATTACGAATATAAGGATGTACTTAGACACTTTTGATGGGGAGTTCATATTAGATATTTAATATGGTACCATAGTTAGTTACAGTATAACAGAAGGACAGAGCTTTGCCTCTACCATCTCCAAACTCCAGAACAAAGATCCACTCTCTCTTCACGAACATCTGGTAATCATCATTGTCACTCCCATTCTTTGATGTTATTACTCTTTACCCCAAGTCAGTATATCCTGTCCATCAATCATGCTATCATAAACATCAGTAATCTCCTTTGACATAACAGAATGTAGACTCCGTGGCATCAAGCCACGTATCAAGTAACTCTAACCTGGTCCCCACGATACTATGACATGACATCATTACATAACCTAAACCTAAATTGAATTGGACACCAGGAGCTTAAGGACCATGTCCTGGACACATTGAACGTGTAATGTAATTGCACCATCATTTTGGGAATATAGGCCTACTGACAACATTTTTGAGTTGGCCTCCATCCTCACCCTGTCACCGTTCAAATAGGTTTGGCCCTAACCAATTGGGGCATTACTACACTTAGCAATCTGTATTATTCTCACTGTTAGGCTGCCTACATAATGCCAAAGAGTAAGCATGTCTACCACCTAAACACCACACACACTGACAGAGTACAACGTTATAGAGCTCCAGATTAGAGTCAGCACACAAGTCATTGCAGAAGATAGTACATCAGCACAATTTACTCTGTCTGATGGGAGACTATAGGGAGGATATGGATGATTTTCTATATATGGATGATTTTCTAGTACATATGTTGTAGAATTAAACACCTATATGCCTTAAATGCTTATGGATTGAGAACCAGTTGAAGGGTTAAAACAGAGCAGAGACATTTCTTTAGTGCAAATGCTGTGCTTTCCCTGCAGCTGGTCTGGGTATGTCAATGACA
Organism: Coregonus clupeaformis; assembly: GCF_020615455.1. Taxonomy (NCBI): domain Eukaryota; kingdom Metazoa; phylum Chordata; class Actinopteri; order Salmoniformes; family Salmonidae; genus Coregonus; species Coregonus clupeaformis. The sequence continues at coordinate 229,935 of NW_025533939.1, read as the reverse complement.
TGTGATGGAGATACAACTCCTCGTGGTGGCTGTGTGGAGATTGGAGTAACAATGGAACTAGTGTTATCATTTGTTTGTGCTTATGACCTGACACATAGCCACATGCACATAATTTCAAGGGTCCTGGGAGGATGTTTTTTGGGATTGGCTTAAATGTATGTGGTTGAGAATGGGTTATGGCCATGACATGTTTAAACCATGTTTAAGTATTAATTGATATGTTTTATAATGTGTTATGAAATGATAAAGGTAAAACAGAATGAACATGATTGATACTTTGTACTCCAGATGTATGTCTGGATAGTGAATATAGTCAATACAGAGTGTGATTGTTCTTTAAGGTACGTATGTATATATTTTTTTGAGTTATGCCACTAATAAGAGCTAGAAGCCACACATAGAGAAATGCACGTAGCCTCGTGAGTAGCCAACATGTCATACTGAAAGATGTTATTCATTCACATAGAGAGGAGTAACTATGTAGGTTGTATAAGCATGACTATGCATTTGTGTCTGTATAAAAGGAGAGCTCCGGGTCAGGGCAAGCATTTGTTCCATGGAGCAAGCTCGGCTTTGTTAAGCAATAAAGTCTAATTTTTGGATTCACAAGCTCCAGTTTCTTGAGATATTTTTGAGTTGACTACTTTTGAGTCAAATATTTATACGACAAGGACAAATTGTGTAAGGCATAAAAAATTGACAAAAGAGTAGAGGGCATGAGAAGACCTCAGCAACCATTTTCCACACCCTTTCATTTCTTATCCACATGATGTGGCTGGTGTGTGTTGTGGGAGGAGACAATAGGAGACAAGTAAGATGACAAGGCATATGAGGAGAACAAACAATAGGCAGGAAGAGGGACTGACTTAGACCTCACTAGCCACCCCTTTCCTAACCGTTCCATTTCCCTAGTTTCAAAATTATGTGTATGGTGTGTCTTAGAAGTTAGGCCTACTAACAGTGATGTTCAGATGCACCAGATGCCATCCAACATGCCAAAATCAATTCTCGTTGGAGCACTGCTGTTAAAACTGCCTGAAAGTGTACCTGGAGACCATGAGCTCCCTTAACACCACAATATTATAACACAGACAGATGACTGAGTATATTACAGTATAGACTGCTATAAGAGACAGAGATATCGTGGACGTAGGTCGGGGTGCCTTGTAAGGATCCGACGGTGAGCGAGTAAACTGCCTCTCCCATCAATCTTATTAGCCAATCTTCAATCATTTGAGAATAAATTGGATGACCTAAGATTACGGTTATCCTACCAACAGGACATTAAAAACTGTAATATCTTATGTTTCACTGAGTCGTGGCTGAACGCCGACATGGACAACATACAGCTAGCGGGCTATACGCTACATCGACAGGATAGAACGGCTGACTCCAGTAAGACAAGGGGTGGCGGTCTGTGTATATTTGTAAACAACAGCTGGTGCACAAAATCAAATACTAAGGAAGTCTCGAGGTGTTTTGCTTGCCTGAGGTAGAGTATCTCATGATAAGCTGTAGACCACACTACTTACCAAGATAGTTTTCATCTATATTTTTCATAGCTGTCTATTTACCACCACAAACCAACGCTGGCATTAAGATTGCACTGACTGAGCTGTATAAGGCCATAAGTCAACAGGAAAACGCTCATCCAGAGGTAGCGCTCCAAGTGGCTGGGGACTTTAATGCAGGGAAACTTAAATCCGTTCTACCTAATTTCTACCAGCATGTTAAATGTGCAACCAGAGGAAAAAAAACTCTAGACCACCTTTACTCCACACACAGAGACGCATACAAAGCTCTCCCTCGCCCTCCATTTGGCAAATCTGACCATAACTCTATCCTCCTGATTCCTGCTTATAAGCAAAAACTAAAGCAGGAAGCACCAGTGATTCGGTTAATAAAAAAAGTGGTCAGATGACGCAGATGCTAAGCTACAGGACTGTTTTGCTAGCACAGACTGGAACATGTTCTGGGATTCTTCAGATAGCATTGAGGAGTACACCACATCAGTCACTGGCTTCATCAATAAGTGCATCGATGATGTCGTCCCCACAGTGACCGTACGTACCCCAACCAGAAGCCATGGATTACAGGAAACATACGCACTGAGCTAAAGGGTAGAGCTGCCGCTTTCAAGGAGCGGGACTCTAACCCGGACGCTTATAAGAAATCCCGCTATGCCCTCAGACGAACCATCAAACAGGCAAAGTGTCAATACAGGCCTAAGATTGAATTGTACTACACCGGCTCTGACGCTCGTCGGATGTGGCAGGGCTTGAAAACTATTAGACTACAAAGGGAAGCACAGCCGCGAGCTGCCCAGTGACACAAGACTTCCAGACGAGCTAAACCACTTCTATGCTCGCTTCATGGCAAGCAACACTGAAGCATGCATGAGAGCACCAGCTGTTCCGGATGACTATGTGATCACGCTCCCCGTAGCTGATGTGAGTAAGACTTTTAAGCAGGTCAACATTCACAAGGCCGTAGGGCCAGATGGATTACCAGGACGTGTACTCCGAGCATGTGCTGACCAACTGGCAAGTGTCTTCACTGACATTTTCAACTTGTCCCTGACTGAGTCTGTAATACCAACATGTTTCAAGCAGACCACCATAGTCCCCGTGCCCAAGGACACTAAGATAACCTGCCTAAATGACTACCGATCCGTAGCACTGACGTCTGTAGCCATGAAGTGCTTTGAAAGGCTGGTCATGGCTCACATCAACACCATTATCGCAGAAACCCTAGACCCACTCCAATTTGCATACCGCCCCAACAGATCCACAGATGATGCAATCTCTATTGCACTCCACACTGCCCTTTCCCACCTGGACAAGAGGAACACCTATGTAGAATGCTATTCATTGACTACAGCTCAGCATTCAACACCATAGTGCCCTCAAAGCTCATCACTAAGCTAAGAATCCTGGGACTAAACACCTCCCTCTGCAACTGGATCCTGGACTTCCTGACGGGCCGCCCCCAGGTGGTAAGGGTAGGTAACAACACATCTGCCACACTGATCCTCAACACTGGGGCCCCTCAGGGGTGTGTGCTCAGTCCCCTCCTGTACTCCCTGTTCACCCATGACTGCATGGCCAGGCACGACTCCAACACCATCATTAAGTTTGCCGACGACACAACAGTGGTAGGCCTGATCACCGACAACGATGAGACAGCCTATAGGGAGGAGGTCAGAGACATGGCCGTGTGGTGCCAGGATAACAACCTCTCCCTCAACGTGACCAAGACAAAGGAGATGATTGTGGACTACAGGAAAAAAAAGAGGACTGAGCACGCCCCCATTCTCATCGACGGGGCTGTAGTGGAACAGGTTGAGAGCTTCAAGTTCCTTGGTGTCCACATCACCAACGAACTATCATGGTCCAAACACACCAAGACAGTTGTGAAGAGGGCACGACAAAGCCTATTCCCCCTCAGGAGACTGAAAAGATTTGGCATGGGTCCTCAGATCCTCAAAAATTATACAGCTGCACCATCGAGAGCATCCTGACTGGTTGCATCACCGCCTGGTATGGCAACTGCTTGGCCTCCGACCGCAAGGCACTACAGAGGGTAGTGCGTACGGCCCAGTACATCACTGGGGCCAAGCTTCCTGCCATCTAGGACCTCTATACCAGGCGGTGTCAGAGGAAGGCCCTCAAAACTGTCAAAGACTCCAGCCACCCTAGTCATAGACTGGTCTCTCTGCTACCGCACGGCAAGCGGTGCCGGAATGCCAAGTCTAGGTCCAAAAGAGTTCTCAACAGCTTCTACCCCCAAGCCATAAGACTCCTGAACAGATAATCATGGCTACCCGGACTATTTGCACTGCCCCCCCCCCCTGTATTTTTTTACGCTGTTGCTACTCTGTTAATTATTTATGCATAGTCACTTTAACTCTACCCACATGTACATATTACTTCAACTACCTCAACTAGCCGGTGCCCCCGCACATTGACTCTACACCGGTACCCCCCTGTATATATAGCCTCCCTACTGTTATTTTATTTTACTTCTGCTCTTTTTTTCTCAACACTTTTTTGTTGTTGTTTATTATTAAAAATAAATGCACTGTTGGTTAAGGGCTGTAAGTAAGCATTTCACTGTAATGTCTGCACCTGTTGTATTCGGCGCATGTGGCCAATACAATTTGATTTGATTTGATTTGATGAATGTGCTCGGTATTAGTACTGTAAGTAGAGGTTATCATGACGGCATGTTCTCTCAAAGCAAACCAGGGAGCAAAGTTCAAAGCCAAGCCAAGCCATTTAGCAGTTCTTCATGCGTTGCTTTGTAAACGTCTAATGACTTCAAGTTAATTAATACGAGTCATTCAACAGAAGAGTCATTGTCTGTTCTTTTGAGTTTTGATGTTGAGTCTTTGCCCTACAAAGTAATGTTAGGATATATAAGTTATCCTGTAAGAGCTTTTGTGCCAAATACATTACGTTGTTACCTCTTACAAAAGCTCTTGTCAAGCTTATGGGTATGTGGCAGCATTGTGTAGGAGGGAGAAGTGTGCAGAAGGGCATGAGACAAAGGAATGTGTAGCTTTGGGGAAAGTAGTGGTATGTGTTAATTGTAGTGGTGCCCATGGGTCTGGGGATCAGAAATGTCCCATGTGAGCGATGCAGGTTGAATTTCCAGGGTTTGAGTAGTGCAGAAGTTGTCATATGCTGAGGCAGTGAAGAAAGTAGAGGAAGATGGGTTAAGGGGGAGGGATCCTGAGAGGAGTGGTGTGAGTAGTAGATCTGTACCAGTACAGAGGGATAGGCCAATAAGTGATATACGTTTCAGTAAGATTGGATTTTTAGCGTTTATAGCTATGGTTATTAATTGTACTGCAGGGATGGAACGTAAGTCGAAGAAAATGGAGGTTGTGGTGGCAGCTGCAGAGAGGTATTTGGGTGTGCGAGACTTGACATC